>NW_024583597.1:7109-15098 GCF_018398535.1 Haplochromis burtoni
CTCACCACCTCCACTGGGTCCAGAGGGCATCCAAGAACAGAGCTGAATCTCCTCGCCACCGTCTTAAACTAGTCTCAACTTCACCTATCAGGATAATACCCGTAGGGAGTAAGCGACTCTGATCCAAAGGATGGAGAGCTGTCCAGACCACCTGTACAGGGGTAACTGGGATCTAACAGTGTGAATGAGGTATGTTGTATAAAGCACTTTGAGTGCTCAGACAGAGTAGAAAAGTGCTCTGTAAGAACCAGTCCATTTTACTTGTATTCACTGACTGAACAACAGGAGGGTCATCTAACTAAAACCAATCAGTGCATCCCACCTGACCCCCTCAAAATCAAATTCTTTTTAATGATCTGTAAGTTTTATTTACATGTCCTCATAGTATGGTGAAAGTATGTCTGCAGACAGGGTACCAGTGCTTGTTGCTGTTCCTCTAGATCAAAGATATTTATTGTAGCCCAGTGAGCTGAGTGTTATAATGTAAACAGTAAAATGTAATTGGATATTGGCAGAAATGCTCTTTATCTGAGGCGACGTTCAGGATAAAAATGTTGAAGGACTGACTTACACTCTTTGTGTCTTTGTTTAGAAGCAGACCGACACAGATGGATCCAGTTCTCAACCCTGTCATCACTGTGATGGTGGGAAAGACTTTTGTTGTGACCTTTGTGGAAAAACTTTCAGTCATCAGTGGAACCTTACAATACATCAACGTAGACACACTGGAGACAAAATGAGCTTCTGCAAAGAATGTGGGAGAGGCTTCCCCACTCCAAGTGAATTAAAGCGCCATGAACTCATTCACAGTGGGGTCAAAAAGAACGTCTGTGACCAGTGTGGGTCATCATTTTTCACTGCAGATGATCTTAAAAGACATAAACGAGTCCACACAGGAGAGAAACCATACAAGTGCAGACACTGTGAGAAATGTTTCACACAATCAAGTAGTCGTAACCTTCATGAAGGTACACACGGAAGAGAACTTCAGCTGTGACAAGAGCTTCAGGAATCTCGGTTCATACTCCGAATATAAACGATCCCACGCTGTAAATAAACAGTTTCACTGTTACCAATGTGCAAAAACATTCACTTCATTTTCTGCTCTGTGCAAACATCAGCGTGATCACGCAGGACTGAAATCACTGTATCACAATCAATCTGAAGATCCTCTTCTGGTTTCAGGGTCAGACTTCAAAACCTTGAGATCAGGCTCCACAGAGTTCAGCTGGAATCTGCTGTAAAAAGTGTCAGCTGATGACACACTTGGATCTGATGTGGTAGCTCTGATATCTGGACCTGAAGTGAATAAACCTGAATGTTATAACTAGGAAGGCACAAGTATAAATATTTACATTAGTTTGTGTGTGTGCGTGTGTGTTTTAAAAGGAATTTTAACACTTAGCCCCCTACAAAAAGTAGTGTTTAGTGTCAGTACTTCCATGGATGCTTTTGGTGTTTAATAACCAGTAACCATCATGGCTTGATAAATAGACAAATAGATATATTCCCACTCTTAATACACCCAATCACTGCAGTCATTAGATAAACATTTACAGGTGGCATGTTTCTGCTTTCTACTAGAAATCTGAGGTGTATAAGGTAAACGGCAATGGAGATCAAAATCCTTCGGCACTATTATTTGCCCTGCAGTGAACTGGAAGCTGTTCAGCATGTACTATTAGAATGTCAGGTCTATGTTCAAGAAAGGAACAAGGCATTAATAGCAATTTTTAAGAAGCTGAATGTGACTAGGCTCTTTGACATTCATTTAAACACGAAGCTTCAGAAGGATTTCATAAGATGATCTATACCGCAGTTAGACTTCGGTCTAGCAAAGAGGTGATAAAGATGATTGTGTTACTAACTCTATTGTGTCTTTTTCTTTTACTGTCTGTTGAATTCCCAGTGCCACCAATCTAGGCAACACAGTGGTATAGGATAGTGATGTGCAAATGAAGCAAAGAACCATTTCATCAACTGGTTCATTAATTCAATGCTTTGTTTCAGCGCATCTAGTGGCGAAATGGGAAACAGTGAAAAAAAAGTCTAAATATTCATGTACTGAGCATAACTGGGGGTTGTGCAAAAGATACAAATATACTTGTGTAAAGATGGATTTACTGGTCAGTTGATTCTGTAAATGTACGTACTGTAGCTGAAGGAAGGATGTGCTGGGATGGTATGGTGTGCTCATGTAACTAGCGCAGGGTGTGAGAAGGGATGAGGTGCCGAACATTTAGTTTTTATTAAAAAATAATATTTTTTCCTCTTTTTAGAATTGCTTCATTTTTGCTGACAGTTTCTTCATGGCACTGATGAGGCTTGGTGTTGCTTTGCTACCACAAACAAATGTAAGTAATTGCTTGGACATGTTCTCTCCCATCAGTTCTGCTGTCATGTTGGTGGTATTGCCCATTATGGCCATCTTAATAAAGATCTATCTGTCTATCTATGTCTCCGTGACTCTCTTCTGCTGGAACATTTCCACTGTTACCATGTAAAATGGGTTGAGCAATGCTAAATAAGATGCTATTTTTCATGGTCCTTGGAAGAGAGAAGATTAACTTCTGTTCTGAGTGATGCCGTATGTGTTAACAGACCTCTCTGCATTGAATCATATCTGTTGTTAACCTCTGTCTCTCTTCCACAGCATGTCTTTATCCTGTCTTCCTTCTCTCACCCCAACCGGTCGCAGCAGATGGCCCCGCCCCTCCCTGAGCCTGGTTCTGCTGGAAGTTTCTTCCTGTTAAAAGGGAGTTTTTCCTTCCCACTGTCACCAAAGTGCTTGCTCATAGGGGGTCATATGATTGTTGGGTTTTTCTCTGTACCTATGTAGCACCTTGAGGCGACTTTTGTTGTGATTTGGCGCTATATAAATAAAATTGAATTGAATTGAATGCCCGAGGTCCTTGAGCTGTCTGCCTCTCATCAGCGCTGTAGCATTAAGAAGGTGCTGTTCCAGGGCCTGTACATAGGAACATGCAAACAAACATTTTTAAACATTTGATACATAACTATCAAGGTACATAAGCTGTGTCCAGCCTACGAATCCGCCCGACAAATGTGTCCTGTTTTTTTCCCCCAGATTTGAAGGATGGGTCGTTGTGTCCTTTGTGGTCCACCATATTCCAGAATTCATAGCACGGCCCAGCCAATTCCAGTTTCCAACAACGGCGGCCACTACTAAGTTTTAATATTACTCTTATTAATCTTTCTGGGTCACAAAATAATCTTTTAACATATATATTTTTATTTTTAAACCCATGAAAGCATCCTTTTTTCCAGTAGCTAAATCACTTTTTTTTTATCTTAAATTGTGTCGAGTGGAAAGTTTAGATTTTTAATGTCATGTGTGATGTTCTTGTATGTGATTTAATTACTCAGAAATTCCACAAATGTGCCTCTTTTGACAACAATCATTGTATACCTCAGTTTTAACTTTCAGTTCAGTTCTAGTTCAGGGTCACCTACACGGTATCTGCCCACCCCGAGTCCATCACAGGGTTAAATAATTTTGGTCTAATTGAGTAGGATTAATGTGAACTCATCATAAGAAGGTTTTAGGTTTATTCTTTAGTCCAGGCAATAGGACTACCTCAAGCTTTACTTGAGTCAGGATTCAAAGTTCTGTCTGTCATTTTCCTTAACTCATTCACTGCCATTGACGTCTATAGACATCAATGGCAGTGAATGAGCAGTGGGGAGTTACCTGATTTGAAAATGGCTGGCAGTGAATGAGTTAATTATGTTCAGCTGTGTCCAGTTCCCAATTAGCCCTGAGTGTGTGAGAGAGTATTTGTAGCCCTGTCTCTTATCTTTTTAGTTAACATGTTAGTTTATGCTTCCTGAGATTTTGTTGCTCTTCGTTTTCCTTGCATTGTGGACTTGAGTGGATATCCCAAATAAAGGTTAGTTTGTGTTTATTCTGTTGCCCCGTAAGTCCTGTGCTTTGACTTATGCCTTGCTGAGCCCTGACAATGTAAGAACTTCTGAATGTGCCAGAATCTATTTGGGTCTTAGTTACAGAGAGTTCACTCTGTTATGGAGAAGCATGTGGTCATCATCTTGACTGGTCCTTAAAAACACAGCATCCAACAGGAATACATGCCTTCTCCAGAAGTCTGTACTAAAAGGCAAGATTTTTATTGTTGTTAGGTTTTTTTAAAAAACCCAAGTTTTCTGTGTCATAAGAGTGGTCCACCCGTTACTGGGTTACATTGGCATACTGTCACTAACTGGCTCAAAGCAATTTATGTTCAAGTTTGGGGGCAAATAAGCATGAAACACTGCCTACAGACCAATAAATTCTCTGATGATGGTCAAAATCTGTACAAGATCACTGAGACCTGTGATTGGATAGTAGGTGGGTCTAAAGTCTGTTCTGTAGAATAAGCATGTGTTTGAAATATTTTCGTATTTTTATTTTTTACATGCCTCGATACTGAAACGCCACCACATCTATTTGTGTCCCTGCTGGTTAGCAAGTGGAGAAGAGTCTGACGAAGCAGCAGAGCAACATTTTTGAGTCATTTAGGCTCAGTTTAGCCACCACAGAGGAAACGATGACTTCAACAGAAAAGGTAAGGAAAATATGTTTCACTACTATTGAAACTGTGCCCTTCATCGTCTTCGGTTGGTTTGCTTGATGATGGTCACAATTTGCTCAAAAGTTGACACAAAGTTCATTTTAACGGGCACCAAAACACAGGCTAGGTTTATATTAAGCCCCCAATAGTACATCATGTAATGTTATTTGTATATATTACTCTTTCTATAATATAATTTTAATTACTGTTGTAGCACACATTACATTTACACTTTTCCTTCATTAGATATTATTGTATTACAGTTTGGAAATGTTATACAGTAGTTGTTGTGGTGATCTCTAGTCTCTCATCCTGTAGTTCAGCAGATTTGAACGCCACTGTGTTGGAGTGCAGCTGGTGGCAGTAGTACTTGCTCTGCTCTGCTACATGCTTTAGGGTCACTCTAACCAGAACCTGCAAAAGTTCCACATTTTACTATTATAATTCTTTATAAAATTCTTGTCAAAATAATGTGAAATTATTTAAGGGTTTGGCCTAGTAGTCTCATTAAATGTAACTCTAGGGATAAACAAATGCTGGTGTAATGACGGTGTCAGCAGTCTAAGGTGTTCTAGAATACAATTTAAAAACCTGTAGAAATATAGACCTCTCCCTTTCCTATCCCCCAGCCATGTCTGCCCAGTCTGTAACAACTGAAAATAAAATGAAAAATAACAACAAAGGTTGATCAAATGGACCAAAACGGCAAGGCCGTGATCATCCACTTGGCAAAGTAAATCTGTTGGGTATCCTTGTTGGCTTTCAGCTAAATTTGTCTAATCTAAGCAGTCAAATCAAAGACAAGAACAAGACTGAATATTTGTGTGTACAAGCACTAGGAATGGCAATGACGTGAGAATATTTAAATACTTAAATCTGATAGTTCCATAGACTATACTACCAAATTATTGTTTGGTTCTTCTGACCATTTGTATATAATGTACTACCACTAGTAGATGGTTGAAATAGGCCTCTGGTTTAAAATTATACAGAAAACTGGAGGGAGTTTGACTGTTCAGTTTGTTCCATGACTGTATTTAACTCAATGCCTCTGTTGGTATTTCTGTTACTGCAGGATCGAAATGGGCAAAGATGTCAGCCCTCTCAGGAGGCTGACAAACCCCACGGGGGAAGAAAATACAGCTGCAATGAGTGTGGGAAAGCTTTTACTCGAAAGGAGTCCCTAAGAAAACACACAGACGTCCACACTGCAGAGATTCTGTTCATCTGTGACTTGTGTGGAAAATGTTTTACTTGCTTTGGTAAATTGCAAAGACACCAACTAATCCACAGGGGATATAAACAGTTTAGATGTGACTTGTGTGGGAAGTCCTTTACTCAGCAAAGTGCCCTAAAAAAGCATAAAGTCTCTCACAGTGATATTACAGCATACCGTTGTGATCATTGTGGGAAGCGTTTTACTCAGAAAGAAGGCCTGGAAAACCACAAGTTCATCCACAGTGGAGTTAAACCATACAGATGTGATCAGTGTGGTAAAGATTTTACTCAAAGTGGTAGCTTACGGAGGCATGGAGTTACCCACTCTGGAATTAAGGCGTACAGCTGTGACATTTGTGGGAAAACTTTCAACCATTTAGGGAACAGAAATAGACACAAACGCATTCACACAGGACATGAGGTTTACAGCTGTGATCAGTGTGACAAGCAGTTTACAGAAAAAAGATACTTAAAACACCACATGTTTACCCACACTGAGGAGAGACCGTATAAATGTGAACTGTGTGAGAAGACTTTTAAACTTTCATCGTCCCTTAAAATGCACAATCAGATCCACACCAGAAAGAAACTCCACAAGTGCAGTTACTGTGAGGTATGTATTTTTTTTCTTTCTGGGGTATCAACACTTGTTTCTGTTCCTCTACGTCATAGAAACAAACTTTAAAATAAAGTTTATTTAAATGTGTAACTTATGTTAAATGTCTTTGTTTAGAAGCAGAACAACCCAGAAGGATCCAGTTTTGAACACTGCTATCGTTGTGGTGGTGGGAAAGCATTTCGTTGTGACATTTGTAAAAAACCTTTCAGCCAGGAAAGGACCTTAAAATTACATCAACGTAGACACACTGGACACAAAATGAACTACTGCAAAGAATGTGGGAGAGGCTTCCCCACTCCAAGTAAATTACGACATCATGAACTTATACACAGTGGCATTAAAAAGTACCTCTGTGGCCAGTGTGGGTCATCATTCGCCACTGCAGGTAACCTTAACATGCATAGACAAATCCACATGGGAGAGAAACCATATAAGTGCAGTCACTGTGAGGAAAGCTTCTCACATTCAAGTACTCGTAACCTTCATGAAAGAACTCATAAAGCTACACCTGTGACTAGTGTAACAGGAGTTTGATCTTAAAAGTATTTTAAAGTGTAAATAATTTGTTTTATCTTTGAGGAATTAAATGTGGTATAACCTCCACACACTGTCCTGCTTACCATTAAAGTTGAATATTGGTAAGTGTGGCTGTGTGGTGCTTATACTATTTTTCTCCACAAAGAGAAGGTTCCCAAGTTTCTTTAAGAATTTTTTTTTTTTTAAACTTTAAATGCATAGAAATTTCCTACTAATTTTATTTTTTATCTTGTATAGAACTTTTTAAATGCTTATTCAACCTGCTGTGGTAATCCCTACTACTTTTCACAGAACTGATCCAGAAACGTCAAATGCAACGTAAGAAAATGTTAGCGAATGGGGAGAACTGCTGATACAATGGTAGAATACAAAATCACAAAAGACAATGCGTTTCTGGGGAGACAATTTTGCCAACGAGCTTCAGAAGGGGAAAACTACAAATAATGGGACATATTACACTTAAACACATTTAGAAAGGGTGGCGAGTTCTCAAGTTCTTTGACGGGGGGAAAAAAATAAAAATTTGGCATTTTTTCATCACAAAATTTATGTAGTATTGTAGATGTTTAATGTTAGTGGTTTACTGTTAGCCTGTTACTTTTGCAGCTTTGCCATTACATGATTGTCTTCTCACAAACGCTTCCATTGAGACTTGTCCAGGATGCTGCGTGTAATTTATTTATTAACATTTCTAGGCCAATTTAAGATTTGAAGACTTTTTTTTTCTTTCTTAAATGTTCTGGGGATGTTCATCAAATATGACTAAGGTAACACTAATTTGGTGTAAAAATAAATAATTGGTTTCATAACAAATATTTGAGCCATGATTTCACTTCCACTGTCTGAGTAAAGACTGACATGACAAATAGTAACATTTAACAGTCTGAATCCAAATTTTTATTTTATATATATATAAAAAAAAAAAAAAAACACCCAGCACGCCCCTGCGGGCGGTTTATCCTTCAAGCTCGGGTCCTCTACCAGAGGCCTGGGAGCTTGAGGGTCCTGCGCAGTATCTTAGCTGTT
>NW_024583597.1:37760-49903 GCF_018398535.1 Haplochromis burtoni
TATATGTACGTTGTTTGTGTGTTTCAGCCATTTGGACTCAGCTCAGCCACTGCAGAGGAAACAATGACTTCAACTCAAAAGGTGAGGAAAAATATCTCAGTTACACTGTTATTGAAACTGTGTGCACAGCTGGATGTTAACAACAGCTTTATCTTTTCCATCCTTGTTTGAATTCATAGGGAAGGGATTTGGTGTGTGGTAAACAGGTAAATAAACTTTTTTTTTTTAATTATTTGAATATATATGAGCGTTTGTGTATAAATACACAAATAATACACATATGCTTTCAATTGTGTAATTTAAGTGATCTAGGTAGCTCTGTTTTGGAAGGTCAGTTAACGCTAGAAATGTGTTTTGGAGTTTGTACGTTCGTTGTCTCTAGGGGCCACCGCATATATAAATAAAACCACTGTAGTAATTCTTTTTTCTTTTTTTTTCTTTTTTTTGCACAATTTTATATTTTTGTTAATAATAAATTAATGAAACCATCAAACAACCTGAAGAGCAGGTTGGGAGCCGAAAGAGCCGTCTCTTTTTAGTGAGCCGAGCCGGAAATCCCATCACTACTAGCAAACACGCTTTGCTTGTGATTGAAAAAAGGAAAAGCACTCCTTCCCTATTGGTGGGAAAATATACCATTTCAACCAATCAAAAAATTATATGGCAGCATGTGGCATCTGGTTGTTTGGGAAGAGGGGAAGTTTTAGGAATGACCAGTGAAAGAGAGAGAGTTTTGATACGTGAGAGATTTGTGACGTTTTACCGTATTTGGAGTCTCAAGTTAGTGTGTCATCTTGTGTAGTTAGTGTGTAGTGTAGTCGTTGTTTTGTTTTGTGTGTCAATTATCAGTGTTGGGTGTAATGTGTTACTAAGTAATGCGTTACTGTAATTAAATTACTTTTCCACTGAAAAAGTAGAGTAACTAATTACTGTTCAATGTACTTGTGTTACATTGTAAAATAATTAAACTCGCAGAATATCATTACTTAACTTCAATAATTTATCTTATAAACGTAGAAGTAAACTCTGCAGCTGCGCGTCATTTCGCACCAGTTTGCTGCACAGTCGTATTCTAAAGCAGAAGATGTCGGACTCGGCTGAAGCGAGTGGCTGTCTTATGAAATGGACATATTCCCGTCTCTTCACTTTTCTGAAACAAGCAGACAAGAATATTACAGTAAAATGTAAGCTATATCCTGGGGAGAAAAAACTATCGGCTGCTGTTAATAGCACGAGTAATCTACTGAAGCGCCTGACACGAGAGCATAGACGAACACTTCTGGGTGATTCTTGTTCGTCATCCATGGATAACACCGCAGCAACTCCTGCTTAGCAGGCAAAACCTGATTTTACTTCAGCAGCACAGAAAAGGTCTGAAGGTGAGCTTAAAAAGATGATTGCAGGCTACATTGTGGAAGAGATGCTACCGCTGCATACTGTACAGTCTCCGTCTTTAAAAAACTTTATTTATTGTTTAAAGAGTTTAATTTCTATTGTTTGCCCACTCAAGGTTTATAGGGATTTTAAGAAGTATTTAGTTAAATTATTTATTTAGTCATTAAGTTACTTTTCTGACACAGTAATTAGATAAGTATTTTAAATACAATATTGACTAAGTAATTAGTAATTAATGACTTTTTTAAAGTAACTTACCCAACACTGTCAATTATACTAGTGAATGTCACAGTTGCTGCAAAAAAGCCACCAAAGGCAGATTGCAGTGTAAACGCTGAGTGACACACCTGCAGGTTTATCCCTGTGCTGTTCTCATCTGTGTTATAGTGACACAAACTATAGTGGATTTGCATAAATAATATGTGTGTCTTCTTATTTGATGCAGAACACCTGATTGGTCTATAAATAGTTTGAAATTGTTATATAAAAAACGTCTGAGCCTTGGCTTCATTTTTAGGTAAATAGTACCATAAAACTTTGTTGTTTGCAAAACTTGTGCATTTTTTTTTAAAGTACAAATGTGTTTATTGTCATCACCAAGACATTAAACTACTTAAACATTATAAATGTCTTCAAGCTCACACTAAGGCCTGTAGACACATTTATGTGTATTTGTACATGAATATTTCATACTTTAAGGCTGCCTGTTTATTTGGGGACATGAACAAAATACATTGGACTTGTACATAATAACATCACAGATGATAAATTAAAAAGATTTTAAGTAAATGCTTGTGCATTCTTCAAGTCTTGTTGAATATGTTGAATTGAACTATGTGATCTATTTAACGCCTCTCCCAGTCAGTGCTGTTCTCCATGCCTGTGTGACTGTACATGATGTTATTAGCACAAACGCTTTAAAGGTGATCATTTAGGACTTTAGCAATAATACAGACAGCAATGTAGCTAGCAATAAAACAGTTTTATTGGAAATGAACTTAAAAAAACCCACACATCCATCCATCCATTCGCTTCCGCTTATACTTTTTCAGGGTCGCGGGGGGCGCTGGAGCCTATCCCAGCTGTCATAGGGCGAGAAACAAACAAACATCTGTCTCCTATTTTTATTTTTATTTTTTGTCACACAGGAAAGAAGCATCATTATCCACTGATAAGACTTATTTATTTCTTTTATTTTTTCTGTTTTTTCAACAGAAGAATATCTCTAACAAGTTGGTTTATTCACATTTTCACATCTTTAGTTGTAAGTGAAATGTGCATTTTGAGTTTATACACTATGTATATAAGGCGACCGTTCCTTTTGCAGTATTTTTGTGTGGTGCGTTTTTCTATGTCTTAACAAAGGGGTTACAAAGGTGTTTAAGTTCACCTAGGATGATTTTTTTTTTTTTTTTATATTCCCACATGGTCTTACTGAGGTGAAGAGAATTAAAATTCGCATTCTTTTTTTGGGGGGGGGAGGGGGTGCTGGAAAAGCTTGAAAAGGGACCTTGAAAGTGCTTAAAGTGCTTGAATTTGACACTGAAAACGGCGTATAAACCCTGAATGGAGTTTCAGTTTGTTCCACGACTGTATTTCACACACTGCTTCTGTTTGTATCTCTGTCACTGTAGGAACAACATGGAGCCAGAAGTCGGCGCTCTCAGGAGGCCGACAAACCTCACAGAAGAAAGAGAGAGAAAAAACACAGCTGTGAATTGTGTGGAAAATCTTTTACCCGGGCTGAACGCCTAAAAACACACCAAGTCATCCACAGTGGAGTTAAACCTTACAGCTGTGAATTGTGTGGAAAGTCTTTTACCCAGGATGGAAGCTTAAAATCACACCAAGTCATCCACAGTGGAGTTAAAGCGTACAGCTGTGATCACTGTGGTAAAGCCTTTGCTCACAGTAGGTACTTACGAATTCATCAAGTTGTTCACTCTGGAATCAAGCCATACGGTTGTGACATTTGTGGAAAAACTTTCACCCAGTCAGGGCACCGAAATGTTCACCGGCGCATTCACACCAAAAATGATGTTTACTGCTGTGATCAGTGTGGAAAAGTCTTTGTGAACTCAAAAGATTTAGAGAGCCACATGTTTACCCACACTGAGGAGAGACCTTACAAATGTGACCTGTGTGAGAAGGCTTTTAAAGAGCCACGTTCCCTGAAAAAACACCAAAAAATTCACACCAGAAAGAGACTCTACAAGTGCAGTTACTGTGAGGTATGTATTTATATTGTTGTTGATCAATGGTCATGAGACTTTGCATAATTAAGATTAAGGAACTGACCTCCCAGCCCATTTGTTCCTTCAGTGGGCTGTTTTCAGTCATTATGCAAATGTAACTGTTTATAAGGTTGGGGAAACCTGCAGTCAGCTGAGACTGAAGAAGTCATTTGGATGAGTGACGAAACGTTTCTTGGGAGAAACATTATGTCCAGATGAACAGAATTAACTATTGGAGAACACAGATTATCGTTTTACATAAAAGTACTCAATCATACAGTAACCAAAATGTCCATTCAAGTATTCAATTTCACTCCCAAAACTGACACACATCTATACGTAACATTGGTTCTCACTTTAGGTATTTCAAACTTATAAGACCCCCTCAAATCATATTTTCCATCTCTTAGTTTAAACATACTTAAAATACAAATTGGAACATTCTTTTTCACAACTAGATACATTATTTCTAAAGTTTTAGAATGTATAATGTCCATGAATTTTAACATAGATGATCCTACAAAAACTGGTTGGTGGACTCCCTATATCCAAGTGTGTGTGTGTGTGTGTGTGTGTGTGTGTGTGTGTGTTTGTGTGTGTGTGTGTGTGTGTGTGTGTGTGTGTGTGTGTGTGTGTGTGTGTGTGTGTGTGTGTGTGTGTGTGTGTGTGTGTGTGTGTGTTTGTGTGTGTGTGTGTGTGTGTGTCGTGTTCTGCACAATAGGTCATATAAGGCAAACAAAGGGAAGTATACAATGGTTCAAAGCTAAATAAGACATGAAAACTTCATGTACAGAATATTCAGTCAAATCTGACACAAATCTATTGACACTCCTGATGATGGAAAAAGTAACGTTTTAAAAGCTCCTCCCCTTTCTATCTAACATTCACACTCCAATGGATAAATCGGAGAGCAGCTTGGGGTTAGTATCTTGCAGCATCCAGAGTAGAGCATCTAGGTGTTTAACCATTCCCATTAAGTAGATTACTTACAAATGAAGAGTCTATTTTGTCCAGTAAGCTGAGCGTTATAATGTAAACAGTAAAATGTATTGGATGTGGGCAGAGATGCTCTTTATTTCAGGCGATGTTCAGGATAAAAATGTTGAAGGAATTCCCTGACTCTCACTGTCTTTGTGTCTTTGTTTAGAAGCAGAGCGGCACAGATGGATCCAGTTCTCGACCCTGTCGTCACTGTGGTGGTGGGAAAAACTTTCACTGTGACCTTTGTGGAAAAATGTTCAGTAATCAATGGAGCCTAACAATACATCAACGTAGACACACTGGAGACAAAATGAATTACTGCAAAGAATGTGGGAGAGGCTTCCCCACACCGAGTCAATTAAAAAACCATGAAGTCATTCACAGTGGGGTCAGAAAGCACGTCTGTGACCAGTGCGGGTCATCCTTCACCACTCCAGGTGACCTTAAAGTGCATAAACGAGTCCACACAGGAGAGAAACCATACAAGTGCAGACACTGTGACAGAAGCTTCTCGCAATCATCTGGTCGTAGCAAACATGAACAAACACACTGGAAGAGAATTTCAGCTGTGACCAGTGTGACAAGAGCTTCAGGAATCTCAGTTCAAATTGCAAACACAAACGATCCCACGCTGTAAATAAACTGTTTCACTGTTACCAATGTGCAAAAACATTCACTTCATTATCTGCTCTGTGCAAACATCAGCGTGATCATGCAGGACTGAAATCACTGGATCACAATGAATCAGAAGAGACAGAAAGATTCCCTTCTGGTTTCAGGGTCGGACTTAAACACCTTGAGATCAGGCTCCACAGAGTTCAGGTGGAGTCTCCTGTAAAGAGTGCAGCTGATGTCACACTTGGATCTGATGCGGTAGCTCTGCTTTCTGAGCCTGCAGTGTATATAATCCTGAATGTTTCATCCAGGAAGCTGGAATAGAATAGAATCCCTTTATTGTTGTTATACAGATGTACAATAACATACAGAGCATCTCCTACTCGGTACAAACATGTAAGCAGGGGCTTACAGTTTCTGCAGTACTATATACCCATTGGACAGTGTTTGCAGAAAACCAAATATATTAAAAAATATCCAAATATAGAATTGGTGGTTCAAAAGTTACAATTTGGAATATTGAAAAGTACTTGTTTATAGAGGGAATAATGACCATTTTAAAGATTTTGAAACCTGTCGTTGCCTAGTTTCACTTTCGTGTCTTTACGCTCTCCTTGAAGTCCACATGTTATTGAATGTATTTTGATTCACATGTTCTGCAGCTGTTTTCTTGTTGATTTGAAGTTTGTGTTATGAAATCCTGATACACTTAAAGCATTAGTTATATTTGATGAACTCTGTCTAGTGTTTTCTTAAACAGTTTGATGTGAAAAATGTGTAGTTTGAGCCATGATTTCAGGTTCAGATCAACTGTTTTCAGTGGCAGAGGTGGAGATTTATCAGAGGAGACTTGGCTGTTCTCCGATCACACTGAACAGGGTTCCTGCAGCTTATTATAAACTGAAATTCTCTTCAAGGAAAATAAGGTCATAAAATTTTATCTCAAAACCTTGCTGTAGGTATGAAGTTTGCAAAGGGTGTGTTTAAGATGCTAAAAGGATGAGTTTTCCTTCCAAACTGCAAACAAGCTGTGCTTTCTAACAACCAAAGTGAGATTAATCAGACTACTTTCATAATCCATAAGGACATTATTATTATTTATTATTAAAAAACATCCACAGCCTGCTGCAAGCCTCCTCTGCGTTTAGTTTCACCACGGATATTTGGACAAGCAGTGTTAGCCCCGTGTCGCTAATTAGCCTAACCTCACAGTGGATAGACTAGTTTCACGCAGCAGCAAGCCATATTACATGCAAAACAATTGCGCGGCTTGCACACCAGCCGGGCTATAGCGCATGTGTTTGATGAAACGCTCCAGACATGGGGTATTCCTAAAACATCAGTACATGTTGTGCTTCGTGACAAAGCCAAAAACATGATTAAACATGATTAAAGCCATGAATGACGCAGGGCTCCCAAGTCTGCCATGTGTTGCGCACGCGCTCCAACTGGCTGTTCACGGAGGCTTATTAGCACAGAGGAGCATAGCTGATGCTTTAGCAGTGGGGCGGAAAATAGTTGGGCATTTTAAATATTCTACCTTAGCCTACTCCCGCCTCGAGGACATTCAGGGACAGCTCAACCAGCCAATAAAGAGACTGCAGCAGGACGTACAGACGCGCTGGAACAGCACGTATTACATGCTCCACTCCCTCATTGAGCAAAAGCGAGTGCTGGGCGTGTATGTGTCCGAGCATGAACTCCCTGGCTGTATCCCAATTTAGGGACCATCAGAGACCCTTGTCTAGTAGAGCGCAGTCCTAGGAACAACTAAGATGCTACGCAGGACATTCAAGGGGCGAGAGGGAATATTTTAAATATTTGATATGTACCATGTCTGCTTGAGCAGAAGTGTGGTGAATGGTTGCTTGTCAGCGTTGGTTCTCTTTCACTCTAGCTGTGGCTGTCCTCCAGATTTTTGAGCCTCTCTTTGCCTCTGTTTGCACCCACAAACTTCCATTAGTCAACTAAAATGTGCTTCATATTTTGTCTGTCACAAGTTTCTTGCTCTGATATTCAAATCATTGGTAATTGTTAGAAAAACAGTAGCTTGGTGTACATGTACTGAATGTGATTCTAACTGCTTTGGATAACATATAATAATGATGGAAAATAAGCATTTGGTCAATAACAAAAGTTAATCTCAATACTTTGTTATATACACTTTGTTTTCACAAGCCCAACAATAACACTTCTCACTATTGCCAATATTAACAAAACTAAAAAGGGTAGGCCAAGTTATATATATTAAGAAAAAGAAAATAAATAATGATGCTGTAGTGTTCATTTGACTTTGGGACCTGAAGTGGAGTTTGTACCCGGAAACGGCTAATGACATCAGACTTCTAAGACCAGATTCCAAGTTCACCATCAGGATCGCTCCGCGTCGACATCATGAGAACTAATTATAATGAAGGCCGTTACATTTAGAAACATCATCGTGTCTTAAACATAAAAATAGAATGCTACTTTAGCTTGTGTCACATATTCAGTGAAATTAAATAACTTAAGCCATCACGTACAATGGTTTGCAATAACATGTTTATCAAAATGGGTGGTGTATTTGGGATCATTGTCATGCTATAAAACCCAGCCACCTTTTATGTTCAATATCCTTGCTGATGGAAGGAGGTTTTTCACTCAAAATCTGACAATAATTAATGAAAATTGTAAATAATTAATGAAACTTGTAAATAATTAATTAAACAAATACTTTTGACACATTTAATTATTTATTTCACATTTTAATTAATTATTGAGACATTTCAATACTTATTTAATAGTGTATTTAATTAATTCCTTTTGGCACACTGGACTCTTCATGTCTTACCATGAATTTATTTTATCTGTCAACCTCACCCATCAAACCCAGGGGGCGGGGTTAACGCTAATCAAGTCAAAACCATTGCTTTAGCCTGGTGGCCGTTGTTTTTAGAAGGCGTTACTGGATATCAACAAACGGCATGTGGAAACTAAGAGAACTGAACTTTGAAAAACCCTGTTTGTGTGTCACCAAATACCATTGTAATATTTTTTTAGCTGAGAATGTAGCGGTTTAATCTTCATGTGTCTGGTCGGTTTGTCGAGATACAGCCTCTTTGCAAAAGTGCTTTGATGATTTCGGAGATGTCTGCCCAGCCCAGTCTTACGGCAAAGCGTGCGAGAGACCCAAAGCGCAGGCCCCGGTACTCAGCTGCCATAACCCCCGCAGTACACTGACTTCATTTACTGAGGTTATATTTATCGGGTTTTTATTTCATAATGTTCATATGTGTCATAAATGTTTAAGTCGCCAGTTCTGAATCATAACTAACATTAAAAACATGTTTAGGAGGAGAGAGAGCAAAAAAATCTGATTATTCCGGGGCGATCGTGGCTCAAGAGTTGGGAGTTCGCCTTGGCCTTCGCCCGACTCCGACAGTCTCGGTCGTTGTGTCCTTGGGCAAGACACTTCACCCATTAGCTGGTGGTGGTCAGAGGGCCCGGTGGCGCCAGTGTCCGGCAGCCTCGCCTCTGTCAGTGCGCCCCAGGGTGGCTGTGGCTACAATGTAGCTGCCATCACCAGTGTGTGAATGGGTGGATGACTGGATATGTAAAGCGCTTTGGGGTCCTTAGGGAGTAGTAAAGCGCTATACATATACAGGCCCTTTAACATCTGATCTTTGGGTTTTTGTTGAATACTCAGCCTGACCTGTGTATAAACACAAACTTTATTAAAAGAAATAACATTGGTGTTTCCATCATGGTAAATGGTAAATGGCCTGTATTTATATAGCGCTTTACTAGTCCCTAAGGACCCCAAAGCGCTTTACATATCCAGTCATCCACCCATTCACACACTGGTGAATGTGTGTTATCATGTAGTACCAGCAGTTATCATGTAGTAACTGCTGGCTTTAACTGTACAAAGGTTGTTCGACAGTATGAAACACATAGAGACTTCATGATGTTCGGCTAATATTTTTATTGTGAATATTAATCATGAGGGTAAACGGCCCTGTATACCACGGAGCGAGGTCAGCATATCCACGATATCTTCAGCTCTCTGTGTTAACCCATCAAACTAATCTAATGGTCATCTACGAATAATTCACGGGTCATATCAATATGATTTTAACAAAAATCATCCTTAATACTGCCAACTATTCCAGAGACGTGCACTCAAACTTTACAACCGCATCACTTAACACTGCAGTTTTACATGTGCACTTTTTTTTTTTTTGCAGTCCATTCTGAGCTTTGACAGCGTGTCGGTCTACGTGCCATCGGGTGAGAAAGCCGACAAAGACAAAGCAAACCCCATGCATTACCAAAGATTCACACCAAACTTATCACAAAGATGACATTCTTGGTTGCTTTAACAAACATTTTATTATGTCACGGTTTCATTCACTCATGATTTGTCGTGAGCACTTCTTTAGTTTGAACCCAGTGACAGTATGAAGTTATTGGATTTGTTTTTATCTCAGTGTTTTCACTTCCAGCCATAAAGTATTTCCACATGGGGCTCCTCTTTTAATTAATTCCAATTTTAATTAATTATTGCCACATTTAATTAATCATTTAATGGTGTATTTAATTAATTCATTATGGCAGTCCTGGCGTTCCATACTCTTTCTCACGCTCTCATCTCAAAAATGTGATTTCTCAGCGTAGCTCCATCATGTGACCGCACAGAAACGAATAACAGCAGAGCAGGGAATAAGGGGGCGGAGTAAAGTGTACCGCAGAGGAGACGAGCAGAGAGAGCTGCTTTTTCATGAAACGGGAGTAAAGTACTGAACTTTGAGGAGAGAAAAAACCGAAGTACCGATCATAAACCACTACCAACGTTTGTATCGATATCTGCATCGATCTGCCCACCCTTGTCTCCTGGATCGTAGCTGAGATCAGCGTGAGCCACGTGGGTCTCTGCTCCCTGATCTGTTTCCTGTGTTTGGAAAGAGTTGCAGCTTCATCGCGGAGTTTCTCTCGGTTTGTGGGCTCATCTAAAGGTAAGCACCGAGCTAACTTTAATGTGAGTTCAGTTCATGTTGAGTTTAGCTCCTGAATGAGGTCTTCTGCTGCTCTCCTCTGTGTCTGTTCACAGTTTATTGTGAACACGTTGAGAGAAGAGAGAGTGTATTGCAGTGTATTTTTGGAATGGCGACGCGATAGCTTACAGCGGCCCACGGCCACACCGTGTTCAAACCATGGTGTGGGGCTGTTCGTTATAACGAAACATATCGGTTGACGATAGGAAAACATCTATCGTTTCATATCACTCTGGGCCTGTCTCAAAAGAGATTGACAGACCACGTGACTTTGGCGCATTGCATTGTGTGTGGCAACAAAATCAAAAAGCTCAAAATCAAGCGCTAGCATTTCCAGCACCGGTGATCATTAATTCTGCGGTCCTAATCCCTACTTGCATTTTATTTGCCCCAAAAACATATATGTGAACACGACAGGTCCATACAAAGCCAGACTTGACGAAAAGGCAAAACAAAGAACGAGGAAAAATCAAAGGAGTGAAAGGGTCACAGAGTGGAGTACGGACATTAGCCTGCTGCCCAGCTTTCATCACGCACATATTTACTATTATATGGTCCTAAGTGTGAGTGCATACACTCACAAAATGTTTAGTAACTTCAGATCCCTGCAACAAGCCCAGGTCCAGTTTACTTTGGTGATTTGGACTATTCCATTTCACAGCTGTTGTTACATTTTTGTCCTTTATCTCCTGTACAGGCCAACGCAATCTAATTGTTGTTTCAGGTTGTAGTGTTACACAACATTTTCAGATCTAATAGGAATAAAATGAGTGTTTCATCATTCATTCAATTTATTGTCTTTATTCATAACTGGCATTATTGTTTCATTCTATTATAGAGTCTTATAAGAAAGAGGCAAAATTGTATTCAGTCATACTTTATTAGCTGCTTCGGTGAAAAAATAATCAACAATGCAATAAAAAAAACATATCAAAACAACTTACTGGAAAACCGTTATTCATCACTTGATTGCTTCAATACAACACTTGGGCACATATGTGCTTGACTTTTCGTGGCTGTTTTGATATTGCTCTCTTTTTCTTAACTGATCAAATCTTGCTGTGGTAGCAGCTAGGGCTGCCACGATTAGTCGACATTCGTCGACTCTTTGTTACTTCGGAAACATGGCTTGAACAATTTCTCTTCCACATCGGAATCCAATAAAAACCCTTCTCTTTACCCATCGGCTTCCAGTGGCTGTCATGCAACTGGCCCTTGCCAGTTAATGCAACAATAATGCAACAGCTTCTTGCCATTCTTCATGTTTCTTTTAATCGTTGTGTGACTTTACTTGTGAAAGCCTCTCTACGCTAGTACCGCTTGCCACTCGCACCTACAATCGGTTTTATCCCGGAAATGACATTTTATGCGTACTTGTGCATACTTCCGTACTCGTGGTACGCCATCAGTCGGAGACCAAGTAGTTTTCCAATCCGGTCTTTAATTTTGACATCATTAGCCGTGCCTGGGCCCAAGCTCCGCTGCAAGTCCCTAGGGCTGTGTTCCAATCCAGCAACCACACTCTTCGTAGTGCGCATTTGGAGACCGATTACGTCACAGCGACAGCTGTCCCAACTCGAAGTGGTACTCCAAATGCGGTCGACCAATGCGCCAACGATGGCCCCAAATTTGAAGTGTGGTCTGGTGTAGACTTCATGGTCCCATATATCCCACAATTCATAGCGCTGTGGAGGATGTGGATAATTTTGCCACGAAAATACGTGTGACGGCTGAAGTGGGTGGCCGAGGAGTAAACTTTCAAAAGGAAGTACTGAGTATTATGTCACTTATTTACAGTGGGGCAAAAAAGTATTTAGTCAGCCACCGATTGTGCAAGTTCCCCCACTTAAAATGATGACAGAGGTCAGTAATTTGCACCAGAGGT
>NW_024583597.1:51282-61390 GCF_018398535.1 Haplochromis burtoni
TGTACCTCTGGTGCAAATTACTGACCTCTGTCATCATTTTAGGTGGGGGAACTTGCACAATCGGTGGCTGACTAAATACTTTTTTGCCCCACTGTATTTGCAAATGCTTAATAATGAAGAACATTAAAGTATTGTTGGTGGCCGCATGTCGGCAAAGTTATGTGACATTAATGATGTTTGTACTAACTCTGTTTTAAAGCTTTTACTTTAAAATGTATGCCGTTCAATGGTTGACGTTAATCTTATGGAGAATGGGATGATTTTATGGAGAATTAAATTCAGTAATATATCCACAAACACAACAAATTGAAAGCCAGTGAATACTGCTCGGTTTGCAATCCTGAATAACACGACACAAGCAGGATTCACTTAAGGCTGGGCGATAAGGTCTAAAATCTATATCACAGTATAATTTGAAGCATGTGCGGTAATGATATATATGACGATATAGTATATTCTTTCTTCTATATAATGTACTTTACACACTTTAAAGTCACACTTAAAATCCTTTAATCTTCTTAAAAATCGACAGTGTGCTTTGTATGAATTATGGTTGTGCTTACTGACCGATTAGACGTAGCACATGGCGTGCAGAAATCTTTCAAAGAATGTTTTAGTACAACTTTGGTAAGTTATGAAGGCACATTGCTTGATGGAGTCAGGAGCCACGCGCGTAATCTGGGTGCTAAATTCCATCTCTTCAGGTCCCAAAGTCAAACGAACACTGCGGCATACTGAGAGTTAAAAACTGTCTAAATTCTTTCATCTGTTATAAAATGATCAGTGTTGCTGCTCCGCCAGGTGTAACAATTAAGTCTAACATCCAGTGTCGCAAAATCAATCAATCTAGAGCAGTGTCACAAACCACGGAGGCCCCAGGAAAGTGCAATCAAACGATGAGTTTATTAACAGCCCGGAGAAAAGATCAACATATGTCTTCTGACTAAAGCAGTGGGAATGACAGATTAAAATAGGTTCCAGACATTAGTCACAGTTAATGGTGCATCTTGTACATCTTTAATGGCTATAAACGGACATAGAACTTCTCTTTTCTATAACACCTTCCATACAAGGTAATAAACTTCAAGCCCTCAGGGTCTCTGGGGCTAATTATTGACTCTGGTCATCTGTTGGCAAGTAGAGTAAAATATAGTGAGACACCAAATGAGTTAAGGCCTCAGGCCGGACACATTCCTAGATTATATGTGTTATATGTATTGTAAGCATGCATGCAATCATCCTTCTATGTTCTAGTTTCCCTCAGCATGTATCACCTGGACAGTCACGCCAGTGAAGCTTAAGACCCTTAATGAACCGAACATCAACTGAAAATAAGCACAGATATGCAATGTGTATAAAATACTTCTAACCGCACTTGTAATAAAAGTTAACATAATGGAAGGATCCTCAAATGGACATCTTCAATAAACAACTGTAATGCAGTATCAATACTGTGAGAAATATTATTAGATGAAAGAATGTTATTAATGCAGTTATAATGATGCAGATTATATGGCAGCAATAAAAGAATTTCTGTATCTCCACACCAGGCATCATGAAAACCGAATTTATGAAATTCAACAGAGTTAGAAGTTAGCAGGAAGTTAGCTCGCTAGTTTCCACCTAAGCATGATATAGCATGTTTTGACTGAGAGATTAGTGAAACAAATTAAAATGTACAGCCATGCTATCACTTTCAACATAAATGAAGACGGAAAACTAAACTGCAGTGATGTTTGCAGGGTTACTGAAGTTGGACTATTTGCTATATGTTGTGCTACGCGATCGCTAGCGACACAGGTACGTTAGCATAACATTAGCACAGTGAAGCTGAAGGACGAACACTAACCTTTTTCCACTTGATAAAAGTTAACGTGAGGGATTCTGGTGGTTAGGGACAAAAGCAATCGCATAGCAGGATGCTATACACGGGCCAAACTTCAGTCAGGAGAACAACTGAGATAATCCATCCATAATAAGTGGTTCGTTTTTAATGTACTGCTGCACAAGTTAGGCGGTAGTTGCATCATAAGGTTTTAAAAACTGAGCTTTAAAATGATTAGTGGTAATAAAGACCAAGAGAGGCCGACAGTGATCACTGAGTGTTTTTAGGGGCTTATTGAGATAAAGTAGAACAAGATATAAAGCAATAAACCATGTTAAAAACACAAAACCCTTATTAAAGGCGAAGTAGTTTGGGCCTGGAATTAGCCATTGAAGACTTGATTTAAAGTACGCATCGAGCTGAGAACGTGAAAAATTCCTAGATGTGTTCTCGTTCCTCCTGTTTTATCAAGCATGCATTGGTGGTGACTTGTGTGTACTTAGTACAGCGAAATATCCTAGAATGCATTTCATCCAAACGCCAAACACGGCAATGGTAGATGAGCGCGGCTAAAACTTAAATATTACTCTATATCTAAAATCACAAAATAAAAGTTATTTTCAAATGTGAATGTAGCTGTGTAAGCTTCAGATATCTGCTCGATTTAGCAAGATATACATTTCCAAAGTGATCCGACATTTTTGGGGATGTCTTTTACCCACCAGCTCCATAGCTGACCGGGAGATCGAGGATCACTAGAGCCGGTGAGAACAGCGGACTCCCAGCACATCGTTTTCAGCAATATTTTCTCATCGATTTGATGGTCACGGTTAGTGGTGCAACGGGTCAAAAATCTCACAGTTCGGATCGGATCACGGTTTTAAGTCACGAATTGGATCAGCAAAAACAGGAAAAAAAAGACAAAAATTCGACCCGCCATTTACTTAAGTATTTTTGCCTCTTAAAAAACATTCAACTGAAGACTCATTCCACGCACTTATATAAAAACAAATTAAGGTACAATATAGGGGTGGGCGATATAAACGATATATGATAGAAACGATATAAATTTGACCAACGATAGAGATTTTGACTATATCGCTCTATCGCGATAGCGCATGTTGATGATGTCATCAAGCTGCGCCTGTTTTGGTCGAAAGCATCGCAGCGGCTACAACCATTATCATCTGCAAATTATGGCGACAGTCACAGCAAAGAGATGAAGCCCTTTAGAAATATGGGGAAAGCCAAAAACTGGGTTTCCTCCACTTCTGTAACATTGATTCATTAATGTTGAATTCTCTCGCAGCTGCTCTATTCCCATGTTGTTGCAGTATATTAATAACTAACCTCGTATTGTGGATGAATAATCTCAGTTGTTCTCCTGACTGAAGTTTGGCCCGTGTACAGCATCCTGCTATGCAATTGCATTTGTCCCTGACCACCAGAATCCCTCACGTTAACTTTTATCGAGTGGAAAAAAAGTTGGCGTTCACAATGTTCGCTCCACTGTCTGTTGTTATGCACACCATTTTTTCCTCCTCCAAACTCCAAGAGATAAGACCCTCCTTTAATCCATGTGCTAGAGTCTCGCCTGTGTGATCCTCGGGGAAAAAGGCAGTTTGTAAGCACCGACTTTTCATGGTGAAGTCCCTGGTAACATAATGGACTGTCAGGCTCATGTATGGCTCCATAGTTTGACTCGACCATAAGTCTGTCGTTGCCGCAAAATGTTGTACTGCTTGTAATTCCGTTGAATAAAGAAACACTAATTTTTGCCTTTTTAAAAAAAAAAATTAAAACCACTTTGTAACTGATGTGATGTTCTATAATGTAGAATCCATATCATTTATAGTTTACAAATGACAAAATGTTTACAAAAATCATGACAGTTTACATGATATCACCCACTACTAACATTACTTTAATTACTGTATCTTTTGAAAAATTACCGCTATTTAGACAGCACAAGAATATTTAACAGGAGCAAGTTTCATTTTTCCTGGTTTTACCACCATACTGTTCACCAAAACGGCAGCAAACCTTCACCATCTTATCCAGAAGGGTCACCTCTTCACCCTGACTGAAAATGTCAGGAGCACCAACAGATATTTGGAGATGGAAGAGAACTGGATATCAGCTCGTCTCACAGCTGCTATCCAGGCTAGACGCCTTCGTTTGGTAACATCGATACACGAGCTGCCTCATGTTGGGAAAGAATGAAAAGATAAACCCTTTTCAAGCTTATTCTCTTGCTGGTCGTGCGATCGAACATTGCAGCCGACCACCCAGCAAATACGAACCGTGGCTGTTGTGTGTGCCTTCGCTCCTTTTTCGCTTGCGCTTTGCTTTGACCCCAAAAATGGCGCATCAGGCCAAAATCCTTTCCACGCCCACCCCCGTGACATCACGCTCCAAAGCCCTATATAAGTGAAAAGCGAGATTACATCAAAGGGAACTTTTGTTTAATCTGGATCAAGTGTAAGTTTGTTTGAGTGGGACTCCTTCTTTGTGTGTCTATGGAAGTTCATATATACAGGGTGCAGCATCCACTGGGTAAAGGTGGTGGTATGCAGGGAGCTCAGTGGCTTTTTCAAGTTCTTGTAGGCAGCTGATGACTTTCTTTTTGTAGCTGCTTCTGGGGTTTCACCTTGAAGCTTCATAGGTATTGTTGTCACTGAGTGTAGTAATGTTTATTTGCTCTGCTTCTTCTTGTCAGGGATAAAATGCATATCTATACTTTTGTGTCCCAGCTGAGTAACAGGAGAAGAGTCTGGTGGAGCAGCAGAGGAACAGTTTCAGCCATTTGGACTCAGCTCAGCCACTACAGAGGAAACAATGACTTCAACACAGGAGGTGAGAAAATATCTCAGCTACACTGTTATTGAAACTGTGTGCACAGCTGGTTGTTAACAGCAGCTTTATCTTTTCCATCCTGGGCTCCTCCATAAATAGAGAATGTACGTCACAAACAGAAACCACAGAAGTTATAATAAAATACAGAGATCATATTTTATCAGCACACAATGGGGGGGGGGGGGAGACAATGTCATCAGTTCAACTCAAACTTTTCCAAAGAGGAAATATTTTTTCCCAACAAACAATTTCTTCAATAATGTTTTCTTTCCATTTTCTTTATTATCAGTTGAACTCAGTTTTTTTTTTTTTAATGAAGTAAGGCAAATTTATTTGTATAGCACAATTCAACAACAAGGTGATTCAAAGTGCTTTACAGAGACATTAGAAACAAAAACAAATAAAAAGCATGATTTAAGCATGTAACAGCTTTTTTCCAGTGATCAATATTTCTTCATTGTAGCACATCATTGTAATGTGATACTATCACCAGAACGTGGCGGTAAAACAACTACAATGTGTTTGTTGACAACTTTAATTCCACTAATGGAGACAGTTTCAGTTTGTTCCACGACTGCATTTCACTCACTGCCTCTGTTTGTATCTCTGTCACTGCAGGACCAACATGGAGCGAGAAGTCAGCGCTCTCAGGAGGCCGACAAACCTCACCGAAAAAAGGGGCAGAAAAAATACAGCTGTGATGAGTGTGGGAAGTATTTTATTTGTCCTGCAAACTTAAAAAGACACCAACTCATCCACAGTGGAGTTAAACCATACTGTTGTGAGTTCTGTGAAAAGCCTTTTACCCAGGCTGCAGACTTAAAATCACATCAACTCATCCACGTTGGAGTTAAAGCGTTCAAATGTGACTTGTGTGAAAAGTCTTTTACCCATCCTGGAAGCCTAAAAAGACATCAACTCATCCACAGTGGAGTTAAAGCATACAGATGTGACTTGTGTGGAAAGTCTTTTACCCACCTTGAAAGCTTAAAAATACACAAAGTCACCCACAGTGGAGTTAAAGCATACAACTGTGACTTGTGTGGAAAGTCTTTTAGCCAGGCTGCAAGCTTAAAAACACACCAACTCATTCACAGTGGAATTAAGGCATTCAGCTGTAAGTTGTGTGGAAAATCATTTACCCAGTCCCAAAACTTAAAAAAACATCAAGTTACCCACTCTGGAATTAAGGCGTACAGCTGTGACATTTGTGGAAAAACTTTCAGCCATGTAGGGTACAGAAATATTCACCTACGGATTCACACTGGCAATGATGTTTACTGCTGTGATCAGTGTGGCAAACTGTTTACAACAGATGCACAGTTACAAAGCCACATGTTTAGCCACACTGAGGAGAGACCTTATAAATGTGACCTCTGTGATAAGGCTTTTAAAGAGCCAAGTTCCCTGAAAAAACACCAACAGATCCACACCAGAAAAAAACTCTACAAGTGCAGTTACTGTGAGGTATGTATTTTTCTTTTTAGACTTGCACTTATTTTGAAGTATTATGTGAATATAGTTTAATTTCAAAGCTAAACGAGACATAAAAACTTAATGTACAGAATATTCAGTCAAACCTCACACAAACCTTCTGAAACTTTCCTGATGTTGGAAAAACATATGTTTTTAAAGATTCTTCCTTTTCTATCTAACAATCACACTCCAGTGGATACATTGGAGAGCAGCTTGGGGTTACTTTCTTGTGGCATGCAGAGTAGCGCATCCTTAGGTTTAAAAATCAGTCTTTCCATTAAGTAGATTACCTACAAATGATGAGACATTTTCACCCAGTAAGTTGAATGTTGTAATGTAAACAGTAAAAGGTAACCGAATATTGGCAGAGCTGCTCTTTATTTCAGGTGATGTTCAGGATAAAAATGTTGAAGGACTGACTTTCACTGTCTTTGTGTCTTTGTTTAGAAGCAGAGCGGCACAGATGGATCCAGTTCTCAACCCTGTCGTCACTGTGGTGGTGGGAAAGACTTTCGCTGTGACCTTTGTGGAAAAACGTTCAGCCATCACCGAAGTCTAGAACTACATCAACGTAGACACACTGGAGACAAAATGAGCTACTGCAAAGAATGTGGGAGAGGCTTCCCCACGCCAAGTATATTAAAAATACATGAACTTATTCACAGTGGGGTTAAAAAGCACGTCTGTGACCAGTGTGGGTCATCCTTCACCACTGCAGGTCACCTTAAAAGTCATAAACAAGTCCACACAAGAGAGAAACCATACAAATGCAGACACTGTGACAGAAGCTTCTCGCGTTCAACTAGTCGTAACGATCATGAGAGTACACACATGGAAGAGAACTTCAGCTGTGACCAGTGTGACAAGAGCTTCAAGAATCTCAGTTCATACTCCAAACACAAACGATACCACGCTGCAAATAAACAGTTTCACTGTTACCAGTGTGCAAAAACATTCACTTCATTATCTGCTCTGAGCAATCATCAGCGTCATCATGCAGACCTGGAGTCTCTGGATCACAATGAATCTGAAGAGACAGCAAAGTCCTGTTTGGAGGGTCAGACTTAAAAACCTTGATCAGGCTCCACAGAATTCAGCTGATTTCACACTTGGATCTGATGAGGTAGCTCTTATTTCCGGACCTGCAGTGAGTAATCCTGAATGTTACACTCAGGAAGCTGAAATTATAAATATGTACGTCAAGTTTTTATTTTTCTTTGATTACCTTTGATGCTCTGTTTCAACATGAATGTTTTTTATTTATTTATTCATTTCATAAGTTGCCTCAGTTGAATTCCATGTTCATGTTTAATCCTCCTGTTTTGTAATCTGTGCTCTTAAATTGCTTTTCTCCCAAAAGTCCAAATAATTTTACACCAGTTGCTCGTGAAGCTTCTAATATGAACTAAATCGGTCAACAGGCTTTGAAACAACGACTGATGTGACTTGATACCGAAAATAAATTAAAAGAAAAAAAAAATTCAAGCTAAATTTGTGTTGGGCTGTACTTTCATGTAAAACCAGTTTGTGCCAGCAGTTGGAGAAATTACTCTCTACAACCATTATTCAGTCTTTAATTCTGGCGTCAATAGCCGGGAATGAGTGCGCTAACATACCTGCAGGTTGCTGTTTTAATGAGTGTTTGATGGAAAACGACAAGAGCGGAGTTTGCGCTCTCCAGTCACATGATAGGTGAGTACTAGTAAATAATTTTTCAGTACTTGTACGTAGGGCTGCACCATTTTGCATAAAATGAGAGTCACGATTTTTTTTTGCTTAGAATTGAGATCACGATTCTCTCGATTTTTTTTTTTCCAATATAAATATTTATCGCACTTATTAACTGCACATCAACTTCGTAACAGTTGAGACTGAACATAAAAACAATAAATGTCTCACTTGTCTACTCTTACGTACAAAATATTTAATATTTACAATACTTTAACAATAACATTTTGAACAGTATTCTTTGCGTGTGTAAGGTGATGAGAGAGGTAGGTAACAGGCATGTTTCTTAAAATGTAAACCACAAATATTAACAAAATATAACGCTTGACATGACGATATGATAGTTGACCATGGCAGGACCACAACAGAGAACGTAGTCCTTTTTTTATGCAGCCAGCTGCTTAAAGGTGTTTTGCCAAGAACACAAGTCGGTCAACATTTTGAGGCTTCAGTGAGGAACGGAGACACGTTACAATGTCCCCCCTGTGCTGAACACCCTTTCAGAAAGGGAACTTGTGGCAGGAATACAGAGGTATTTTTTTGCCAGTATGGACAGTCTTGGAAATTCTCCCTTGTGTTCCCTCCACCAGACTAAGGGGTCCGCTTCACTATCAATGTTGCTTAAGAGCAAATATGACTGTAGTTCTGAGACGACATCTTGCTCAGGCTGGGATGGTGCCTCATTGCCTTTTGCTGCTTTAAGGAAGCTGCCTAAGGTCTTTCGGCTCTTCTTCATGGGGGCAGCCGGGGATGCAGTTGAGGTGGAACTCAACTAATCTTAACATTCTATTCCACACCACAGTAATACCTTTAAAACAATAAAGTACAATATAAAAAAATTTCTAATAATTTAAAATGCGTGAATATCATTATGAGTCTGATATGATCTGATGTAAACATAATTACCACAACTGAATTCATGCTAGTCATCTCATGTGTCAGTCTGGCTTTGATGGTTGTTTGGGTTGTTTTTTTTGTCCTCATGGATGTAGTCCAGCTTGGATCCAGAGATGTGGCAATGTCTAACAGCTCCTGTGTGTTTGGATCACTGTACTTTTCCTGAAGGTACCCCAGGACTTTGGACTTAATTGATCGTGTGAGATCCAAGTCATCTTCCTGCACAGCCACAACTGATATTTCAAAGAGGTGGAGAACCGGTTTCACTGAGATGTTCACACATTGCTCTCCTGACAGGGCATCAGTGAAGTCTGTCAGTGGGCTGAGTGTTTTGTTGAGTGCCTCGAGAACTTCAACATCCTGCCATGTTGGAACCAGGTGTCTAGTCTTCCGATCAGAGGAGAGAACATGTGAAATAGCAGGTAGCTGTTCAAGTACCCTCTGGACCATAGCTTGTCTGGAGCCACGTCTTGTTGGACACTCCATTTTAAGCTTGTGCTCTGGTAGCTTAAGCTCATTTTGGGCCTCAGCAAGCTCCCTCTTCCGTCTCCAACTGTAACTGAAGCAGCCCACAATTTTATGTAATATATATGCACCTAATGCAGACATACCCGCCTTTTTTCATAACCTGTCACAGTATATTTTGGAATTAGAAGGTGCACAAATAGTGGTAGAAGGAGATTTTAATCAAATACTGGATCAAGACCTAGATAGATCACTTCCTAGGAGAGGCACAGAGAGTAAATCTGTAGTTGCCATAAGGCAGATGACCTCAGATTTAGGTCTGAATGATATTTGGCAGACAATGCATCCAGAAGACAGGGAATATTCCTTTTACTCTCCACCTCATAATGTTTATACTAGAATCGACTACTTTCTTATTTCTGAAGCCTTAGCCAGCAAGCTTTTTGCAGAGACCTACAGCACGATCAATTCTTGGATCTTTCATTGCATTCTCTAACAAGAAAAAATAAAATTTGAATCAGTTCTTGTCATGAACTAATTTATTATATTTAAAATCTTACAGTATCATTATCAATATCATTATTGCCTAATTATTATTGTTGTTTAAAACATCCAGCTGTATTAATATGAACTATTTTTGTAGTATTATCAATGCTGCTATTGTTGTTTATAATATACATCATACTAGCATATAGCTATTGTTTAAAAAAAAAAATTTTATCAACTTACAAGAGCAGCAAGATGTAGTCTGTGGCCAAAACACTGAAGCTTTGTCCAGTTAAGGGATGCTGCTTTCACAATGTTGGCTCCACTGTCTGTTGTTATGCACACCATTTTTTCCTCCTCCAAACTCCAAGAGAT
>NW_024583598.1:0-2094 GCF_018398535.1 Haplochromis burtoni
GTTATCTCTTACTACCTCCACTGCTCCAATGAGTGGAAAACAAGTGAAGAGAGATGTGACATCATACAAGACCATTGTTTCATCTCCCTTCATAATGTCAGCGCTCATCTTCTCAACAAAATTCAAGGTCTTCTGGATGTGGTGTTTAGAGCTGCCTACAAACGGGTTGAGGATCGATGTCAGAAACTTGCTGTAGGTAAATGAGCTGATCATACAGACACTTACTTTGAAGGTACACTCTGTTTATATATCTTCAGTAAACCATACAGACTAGGTGTAGCTTCTCCTGGGTATAGGATGAGGTCCATTCAGTAACATTGTCTTGCTCTAACTGCTTCAGACAGGGGCTCATAAGTACTTTTGTACCTGAGCAGTAACAAGATTTTCTCATGACAGTCTTTCTGGTTTAGCAAAGCTTTGTATCTACCCTTGTCTGCCAAAAGGATAATAATGTTGTTGTCATTACTAAGTGATGTGAGTGCCTTCCTCTCCTCCATGCTGATGTTGGATCTGGGGGCTTTGCATTGCTAAGACAGGCCAACCTTTGTCCGCAGTTGCTCTGTTTATATGTCTGCAGTGTTGTTGTTTTGAATTGCTTGCTCTGTGACTGTGGTCAGTTCCACTAGTGGGACTTTAATGTAGCTTTAAACAGTCAACACTTTCACCATACTTTACCACTTTAAAAATATTTTCCTGTTGTCAGAAATTGGAATAATTATTGTCTATTACAAATATATATATATATATATATATAAACAAAAACACTTTGCAGTAGCTCAAAATACACTGTTAACAAAAAATATATACAGTATCCAAAATTAATTTACTTCTTCACTTCTGATCATTGTGTTTAGATGCCATTGTGACCAGGCTATTTCAGCTAGCTTCACATTATGTTTCACTCTACATCACATACTTTTAGTCTTTAGCACTGCATTACACAATAATAAAATACTGCACTGTGTAAAATGTTGTGCCACTACTCATTTTTTTTTTATTTTAGTACGAAGATGGGAAATAGCAGACTGACTGACTGCAAAAATTGATGAAAACACAGTATATAAGACAAAATTGAGCTTATACCTTGAAAGTAAATATTTGGTGTGTAGTTTTCTAAGCCAACCACTTTTTAAACTATCCTGTGCTACTCCAATTTCCTTGAATTTCCAATACACCATGCAACAAAGTTTTTGGGAAACGCCTTGCTTCCTGTAAAACTGTGACGGGCTGTTTGTAACAAAATGCTTAAAAATGTTTAAAAATACATTTCAAAGTTGGTTCTTTGTTAAGTCATGTGTCAGTGGTCCATACCCTGAGTGAAGTCAGTGCTAAGTGACTGAGCAAACAAAAGAAAGATCTTCAGAAAGTCTGGGAAACAGCAGCTCAAGAGTAGTGATGGTGGTTTACGTATCGATTCGATACAAAGTAAATACGGGCCAGTTTCGCTGACACCGATAAATAAGGTTGATACATCATTTTTTTGTGATGTTTCCTTTTTTATTATTAAACATTTAAAACCCAGGACATAAATAGGACAAAGTTTATAATTAAATAGAAAATGCTTTATTATTGTGGCAGGGCGTGATCTGAGACGCTGCTGCAAGTGAGATGGACTCACCTGCACGGCATCTACAATCACGCCTCGCTGGCTTAAAACATGTGCTCTGCTTGTGTTGTTGTTGTTGGTGATGTGTACGGCTGGCAGCGGGATAGCTGCAGCCGTTGAATGTACTGTTACAGCAACTGTGTGATTACTGTAAGAATAAATGATGCTGCGAAGCATGAAAATGCCATCGGGTCTGCCGTGGTGGTTTACAGTGGTGCCGAAACCCAGGAAGGAGGACACTGCATACCCAGGACTGGGCCAGCAGAAGGAGGAGCTGGCGCAAATGGTGGCTGAGCTGGCGACCACACAGCGGGAGCAGGCATTGGTGTCGCGCCGCCGCAGGATGAGCTGCAGGACCAGACTGACCGTGACCTGCAGAGGATGAAGAATCTCACGGCTTTGATCCGGTGTTCTGACTAAACGTCGTACTTTGTCAAAACATCCTAACGTAGCGTAAATTTATAGTCATGTCTATCAATCTGTGCTAC
>NW_024583598.1:3386-13360 GCF_018398535.1 Haplochromis burtoni
ACTCCCACAAAATATGTTAAGCCCCCACCTTAACATATGCTTGCTTACAAAAAGGTAAAAGTGTATCTGCACAGAAGAATTTGCTTCAGTACTACTGATTTTTTTAAAGGCATGAGATAAGTCTGAAGATGAACAAGTGTCACAATCGCCCAATAAAGTTATTTTACTTTGATTTTTAAATCCAATCTTGATGCGCCCAATAATTAATGACAGAGGCCAAAAAATGTTAGGCCTACTTCTGACATAAAGAATGCAATTTGATGTCCTTCTAGTTTATTTGTGTTATTTAACTATTGTATGACTGAGTCCATTAAATGAACAAGACATAAGTCAGTAGCTTTTTATTCATTTCAAATCAACATACACTGACTGAGATATTTTCAAAACATGAAGGTCATAATTGAATAAAATGAACACAAAATAAAAAAAATTGCATAAACATATTACAAAATGGCCACAATGAATACGTAAAGAAATTGTAGAAAACAGATTTTTTCATTTCATGTAATAAATCCACTGTTTCTAACTTTTCTTTTTTATACATTACAGTCAGAATTAGAAACTGATCCGGGACATGGAGAAACAAATCCAGATACAAGAATATCTAGAAACATATCAAAAGATAGTAAAAGAAAAGCTCCACAATTAAAAAAAAAACACATTCATAGATGGTATTCAAAGCATTTACATCTATTGGGAAAACTTAACAGGGAAAATGATCATCGTAATTATTCATTTCTCTCAACAAAATTATTAATAAACACAGAGAAGAAAATTAGGTTAGCTAGAAGAACAAGTACATTTCTAACCCAATTTAAAAAGGCAAGAGTTATATGTGTCTAGATATCAATCCAGCTCAAGAGCCCTCAAATTATTTCTCATCTTCTGCATGTTCTGCTGTCCTGTATCTAGTCTTTGTTCCTGTATCTAATTTTTCCACAAGAGAAAATTGCTACAGAATAAACCAATGAGTCTCCATCTGTCTGATGAAAACAACAACAAATGGTGAGACTTATTTACAAAGGCGTGCATTAAAAGATACTGAAAACTTGGTGCTGATATTTTTCAGAGTTACCTGCAGAATTTCCTGATCTCCTTTTGCTGTCACATTTGTTTGCAAAGCAACTGCATCTGTGTTGATAGACAAAATCACAACACAAATGTGAGTCCAGTTTTATTGAATAATGTTACAATGATGTGGCTAAGATGTGGTTTGGACCACATTGCAAGACCATAAACCTTCAGACACAAAGGTAATAAAACAGAATATGATGATGGGAAGCATCTGATTACAGAGGAATGAAATGTGGAGCTTGTAGCATTGTTGCTGAATTTTGGAAAGTGTGCGAATTTTTGTGCAAATGTTTAAACAATAGGAATTCCATCCCATTTGTTCTAATGTACATCAATAAATATGGTTATGATATAAGTAATGAAATAAATATATGCTACAATAAATAGCTTTATGAGTTCAGTTTAAAATTATATTTGTGTCCCTAAGATAAACTCAAACAGATTCATTTGGTTGTAGAAGATTTAAAGTGGATTATATAGGTTGGGGGTCATTAAAATATACAGCGTACTTGCAGTAAAAAGTCATTGTAGGCTTTAAAAATTTAAAATACTGCTTAAAAATACATAACACAGATAATCATACATGAGACAGATAGATAATAATGTATATTTTAAGTGTTTCGAAGCTCTATTATAGGTATCAGATCAATATCATCAATATCAGCTTGAATTTTACCTGGTGTCAAATTGGAAAGTAAATCATATGGCACATCACTAGAATGATGTTTGTGTGACTTTTCTTAGCATGAACAACACTTACCTTTGCTTTGTTCATATATTCCTCTTGGAGTTCCACAACAAACAAAAATGAGAGTCACAGAAATAACCAAGAAGATTATTGCCATAACCAGCACAGTAAGTTCAGAACCTGATTTTTGCTCTAGAAAAAAAAAACAAGACAGGAAATTATTGATGATTCTAAAAAACATTGAAACCTAGCTGTCATATTATTCAAGTATTAACTAGTCGTCTGTTGCAGATTCATCAACATTTCCAAAGAGAGAAATGGCCAAGCAAACTATTAATATTGTCATTTGAATAAATCCTGATTGTGTTGATTGCACTACAAAAAACAAACAAAAAAACAACTCCCAAAATATATTTTTGTGAATATACAGAACAGATTAAAGTACTTAAAACCAAATACCTTCGATGTCCAGTTTAGTTCCATTTCCAAATAATATCTCCCCACATGTGGCCACAGCACAGTAGTAAGTCCCAGCATCAGAGGAGCTGACGTTCTTAGAGAAGCGATAAAGACACCTCTCCTCTGAGTCTGATATTCTCTCACTTTCACTGTGTCTGTTTCCATCAGTGTAGATGATGCTTGGGTGTAATGGATCTGATCCAGCTCTGAACCAGAACACATTATAATCTCTGGGACACATCTGGTCAGAGTCAGAATAGACTGAACACTGGAGAGTCATTGAATTTCCTGAGCGCAGTGGATTTAACACTGTTGGCCATTGAACAACAGTATAATCTGATGCTGTCTCATTATTTCCTGTGGAATACAAAACACAAATACATTCTTTATAACATGACCTGAAACACCTTTAAAGTTTATAAAAGTAGGACAGTGTATGACTAACTTACCTTTTACTAACAAATATGTTCCAGTCCATTCAGGATGAATCCACTCTATCATTCCACAGTGATAGATTCCCTCATCCTCTTGGACTGCTTTCAAAATGGTCAGGTTGCTAAATTTCTTATCAAAATGTGCTTGAAATCTTGATTTAAATATTTCTTGACCATACTGAGGTGTTGTAGTTTTTAACAGTGTCACTATTAATTTGAGAGTATCTCCGACACTCTGCTTGTACCAGTGGACTCCTCTAGTTTTGACCACATCGGGCAAAGCACATGTTATGTTCACTGGTTCACCAAGCTGAACCGTTTTCACTGGAACTAGAGTGTCTGAATTAGAATATAGAAAAGTTATAGTTTTCTCCACACATCTATTTGACATTAAATTCTCAATTTAGAACATTTTTAGTAAAGTAAAATGCTCACTTACATCCTTGATGAAGAAAAAGCAATATAATCCATAACATGACCATCGTGACACTGCTCCTTGTTGAGGACTTTGCTGGTATTTCACTGAATGAAGGCGGTGAAAGCACTGTATTCAGTAAGACAGTAAAATGCTGCTGATTGGTCAGTACAGAATAGATTGCAATGTACATTTCCTGTCACATTTGCCTCCTCCTGGGCTTTGCAAAAGCTCTCATCTTCTTTCATCTTGTATTGTAACTGCCTATTTTGTTAACTCAAACACTGTTCCCTACATGTTATAGTTATTCTTGTTATTAAACCTTACGGACTCAAAGAGTAATTGTGATTTAGAATAAGAGTGATTTAGCCTCATATTGGAATTTCTTTCATTTATGTATTGATGTATTGTGTTAGTAGTAGTGCTTTTATGTCACATGGCTTTTGCATGCCTGTTTTCACACCTTATTCACGCCATTAGACAGATCATGTGGTGGGGGGTCAGGTGATTGTATCTTGGAAAGTAGGGAGCATTCACACAGGAAGCCTGACACCAGTGTGGGGAAAGATTCTATAGGTGGTGAAGAGGGGAAAGAGACAAGGGGATCAACCACTGTAAGAGGTGATAAGGGATTGTTAACTCTTTCTTTGGGGGAAGTGTGTAATGCCTTTTGTTTTGTTGACTGCTATTTAAACCCATGGCTGTCCTGGGACTGGGAGAGTCTACTAGGCTACGTCCACACTAGCCCGGATAAATTTGAAAACGGCGTTTGTGTCTACACTATCGCTTTCGCAGAGTTTTGCATCCACACTGAAACGGCCGAAAACGCTTCCAGTACTGCAAATATGTGAAATGCAAGATGATTCGACCTGCGTCATTTCTGTCTGCCAAAATTGAGAGCAAACAAAACAACTACTGTATAATGCCTTCTGCTATCTTAGTTTAGTTGGTCACATGACTGCATCACATGACTAAAATGTGTCATCGTTTTTGAAAAGGTTCCGGGTTCGCTGTCCACACTGCGACACGAAAACGGCATTTTCAAATGTATCAGCTTTGGAGAGCGTTTTCAAGACGCTGCGTTTTCCTTGACTGAAAACACCATCTCAGTGTGGACAGAAGGCCAAAATGGAGAGAAAAAGATGCGTTTTCATACAAAAACGTATTAGTGTGGACACGGCCCTAGCCAGTGCCCCGCGATGGCTGCTCTCTCTCACTTAAGCTTGGGTTTTTTTAAAAGATGTTAGCTACTGCTCATCGTTGTCTGCAGGCTTTATTAGATGAAAATGTCCACAGCGTCTGCAAAACCCAAGGCTTATGAGCAGTTTCTTTGAGCAAATTACACCGGAAACAAGCCATTAGTTGTTTAAACACTTTGAAAGAAAAAAAAGGCACACACACATATTAACCCCTTGGTGAAACTATAGGAAAAGCTACAATAATGCCAGATTTTGACTACATGATTTAAGCTTTGATTTACATTAGGTGGCTCCACAAAACCCCAAATCCTAATGAGAGATAACAGGTATTATGACAATAGTCTTTTTCAAGACATTTATTTTTTAATCAGGATCTGTATAAACTCCTATCAAGTGGGTATTTGACCCTCAATTGAACTTTGTTCTGCATATTGCATGCTCAATCCATGCCCCCATTCCAGTGCAGAAGACATGTCATAAACACAAATAAAGCTATTTTAAAAATGCCAAAAAAAGAACAAAAAGCAGAAATTGTATAGAAATGTGTCATTCATGAAGATTTAATATATATATATTTCTGTGGTGGGACGTGATTAAAAAAAAAGCTGATTAATTAAAGGCTTTGTAATTCATTAATCTCGATTAACTGCAGAAAATTTGCCCCAATGCTCAATTATTATTATTTTTTAAATTTTAAAGGGTTTTAGTGGGTGACAGATTAAATATTAGACATGGAGCTGAATATTGTGAACTTTTAATTTATGGGGGGGCATGTAAACTGCATTTCAATGCAAAACAGAGAAAAATAATATCCCTGGCCAAAATTTGGGAAGACTTAAAAATAAAGTGTTATTTTAAGTACTTTAAGTAAAATGGTATGGTATGCTCATCTGAATCTGTAGCACATTTTCTAACCCCCAATCTTCTACCACTGATAGTGGTCTACAGTCCAGAGCAATCGATTTGCGGGAGAATTTGTAAGTTTGTCCGATGTTGACCTAATAAGCCTTTCTGATTCTGATTCTGATTTTATCAAGTTTGGGCAGCCAACATCTTTTGTTGGTACTCAAACTGCTAGCACTAACAGCTCCCACATTTTCTTTGCTCGCTGCAACATGTTTTGCATTTAGATGGTACCGTAAGGTTGAAGTGCTTCAGTGGTATGCAAACTCCTTTTTTCCACAGTTTGCACAAAACCACAATTTTTATTTGTTATTTGTTATTATTTATTAACTCTCATTGTCGATACCCTGATGCTAATCGCAGTAATTTTAAAAGTTTCTTCCTTTTCCTTTTCTGAAGTTGATGCCCTTCAGATGAAGTCAGTCATTAAAAGCTTACTGTTTTCTAAGTCTGATATGTAAGAATTTACTGTGGTGAAATATTTATTTATTATTCTTTGAAATTCACAACAGTTTGTGCTGTTGAAATTTTAGAGTAATTCAAATCAGATACTTCAGTCAAATAGCACTAATAGCCAAGTGGAAGGAGATTTAATTCTGGTGTGTTAAAACATGTATTTGGTTACATTTTATTGGACAATCTTAAGAATACGTCAACATATTCTTTAAAGAATCTGGTTATATTTTGGCAAAGTCTTTCAGTGGACAACTGGTACATGAGCATTATCTCTACTGGACTGTGACTAGAGTTTATGTTAAAGCATAGAAGGGATGTCAGCAATGGGCAAGGAAGGGCTGCTAAATATTTACTAGATTTATGATGGCAGTGTGAAATCGCACTTGTTGTGTCCTTGAACCAGAGCTTTGGAGTGGCTGTTAGCAGGCAGGCTGGATTCCTAGTTACAACATAATTGATTAGAGAGAGGCCAGGTAGGTATTTTGCAGGTAAATTTATTTGCAGCAGGTAAATCCAGCTGTTATACTGTAGATTTGTTTGAGTCGTGATCGTTGTTGCCAGCTCCCATGTTTTGGCCAAGCTCAAGCTGTTAGACAAACCCAAACCATTATATTTTCACCACTGTGCTTGACAGTTAGTGTTAGGTGTTTGTCTATAAGCTAATGATGGATGAGTGACGAAATGTTTCTCCCACTGAAAACGCTACGTCCAGATAAACAGAATCAACCTTTTGGGAAGTGCAGGTCAGGTCATCTCTCATCCAATTGTAGATTCCCCACCATAGTGTCTCCTATGTAGGAATGCGTGATATTTTTTCCCCCAAAAAAGTGAAAGAGCAATCTGGACAAGTGCCCCTTGCAACCTTGTTTGATTCTTTAGCCCTTTCCAAAGCCAGGAATAACATCTATTTTATGCCGCAAATTCAATGGCAAATCATGTTGGTGCAAGACTAAAGTCAGAATAATTAAACTTAGAGTGAAAAAGATTTCCAATCTCAATCAATTTGAAGGTGGATGCAGACAGACTGAACTGACTTAAGCTAGTCACGATTAACACTGTGAGCCAATATTGATATTGTGAGTCATGTTAATTTAATCATTTGTAACATCACACAGAAACAGGAAAACAAGAACAGGCAAGCACAATAATATGTAAATAACAGTATATGCAAAACATCATGTTTTCAGCAAAATCAGGAATAAGATCTTTGTATTTTCTATTTCCAATTAAACAAATCAGTATTAAAAGACAGGTTTTGTATAGACACACTTTCACACTCTGCTTTTGATGTGAGAATACACTGTTTCCTCGGTTTCCAGTTCATTCTTCTTCTTCCTTCCTCTTGCACTTTTATTTCCAGAGAAATGCAGTGCAGCATAGTTTACATCATGTCCACTTTCAGTCTATGCAAAATAAAATTCATATTGTTATATAAAGTTACAGCAAATCGTTTCCCTGAATTAACACATATGACTTAGTCTTATTACTTACATGTTCATTCATTGTTTGGCTCAAGGCATCTTGTATTGCTTGTGAAGAGCTGTTTTCTGGGCATAATGTTGATTTTAAAAAATAAAAATCCACATTACCTCATGCTTTCAATTGTGGACTTGACAATTTTACTTTTTTAAAAATTAAAATTATGTTCTTGACCTTGATGTGTTCAAATGTAACGGGGTGTGCACTCAGCAGCTAATATCAAGTGTAAAAGTGTATATAAAATATGTACCAAATACAATTTATTGAAAATGATTTAGAGTCAGTGAATAACACTTACCTTTAAATTGTTCACATGCTGCTCTTGGAGTTCGGCAACAGATGCAAACAATATTAAGAATCACAGAAATAAACAAGCAGAATATTGCTATAACCAGCACAGTAAATTCAGAACCTGCCTTTTGCTCTAGAAAAAAAGGAAAGAAATGATTAATGATTCTCAAAGACACAGCAAACTAGCTGTCATATTATTCAAAGTCCTACCTATTTGAAGTTTAGTTCCATTTCCAAAGAATAATTCCCAACACGTGGCCACAGCACAGTAGTATGTCCCTTCATCAGACGAGCTGACGATTTTAGAAAAAGTATAATTGCAGCTCTTCTGGGGGTCAGCTCTTTTATCACATTCTTTACTTTTGTTTCTGTCAGTGTAGATTAATTTTGGATAACTTTTATGTGATCCAGCTCTGAACCAGAGCACGGTGAGATCTCCGGGACATGTCTTTTTGTCAGAGTCAGAGAAGACTGAGCACCGAAAAGTCACTGACTTTCCTGGTTCCTGGACTGTTGTCAGCGGTGTCTGAACAACAGTATAGTCTGATGTCCTTTGAGTGCGTCCTGGATTAAATAAAACAGTGTTAGCAAATGTGACTTTAGGTGTTACACAGTTGTGTGCCTTGCATTGAAATATTTCACTTGAAATATCTTATGAAATCACTAAAATTAGCTTTTTAAAAATAGATCAAATGTATCTTAGATTTTATGAAATGTAAATTATGATGTCAGTTTTCAAAACATGTTTATTAATGATGTTATTTTTTCTTAACACTGCTGCTTTACTGGTTAAAGTTAGGGAAAACTTGTAATTAGATCACGTTATTACCTCTGACTAACAAATATGAGCCGCTCCATTCAGTATTCTTGAACCACTCGGTGATTCCACAGTGGTAGATTCCCTCGTCCTCTTGGTTTGCCCTCAAAATGGTCAGGTTAGTGGAATTTTCATTGTAATTAACCTTCCATCTTGATTGAGTAAACTCAGCAGAAAACTCAGGTTGTGCAGATTCCTTCAGTGTCCATATTAATTTTAGAGAGTCCCCGGTACTCTGCTTGTACCAGTCCACTTCTCTACGGCTGAACTGTGAATTCTTACGCAGATCACATGTGAAGGTTACAGTTTCACCAAGCTGAACTGAAGTTATCGGGATAAGTGTATCTAAATTCAAAGAAAACATACAAAATCTACAATATTAAGTCACAATGATTATTGAAAACCATGAAAACAATATGAATATGAACATGAATACAGAATACACGGAATACGAAATAAAATAAAGAAAAAACTTACATCCTTGATGGAGATAAAGCAGTGTAACCAATAACACGATCATCTTGACAGTGTCTCTTTCCTTGAGCTTGAAGGTATTTCATTGACTGTAGGAGGTATTACAGCATGTCACACTGTCAAATGAATCTGATTGGTTACCACAGAATAAAGGTTCAAGTGCACTTCCTGTCACACATTTCTGTTGTCCAGGGCAGGTCATCTCTTCCTTATATATTTAGCCATTTTAATTATAATGTAAATTCCTTTTCTAATTAATGTTAGGGGTTCATCTTGTAGTTGTTTCGTCTTTGCTTTCGAATATTTACTCTCTGTCCTCATTGTGTCTCAGCAGGTTCTTCTACGAAGTGATTGTATTGGTCAGTTGTTCATATCATTTCAAACAACTCTTTTAAGTGTTCAGTGTTTCTCAATAGACACGATGGATCCTTACCAGTTTAAAATGTTCATTTTTAAAATGTAATAAAATAAAATAAAATGTTAATGTAATGATATAGGTGTGTTAGGGGTTTAAGTCCTGTCTGGGACAGTGTTTAAACTTTCCTTTCAGTCATTGATTATTATCATTTTCACATCCTGCCTGGTTAGGTTTAGGCAATACATCTAGGTTAGATCTCCAGTGTTATCTGATTTACAGTGCTCTGTCTTATCTAAGAGTGAAGACCCCAGCATACATTTTACATGCATTTATCTGTATGTCCAATAGAGGTTGCTTAAGTCTAAAACTTAAATAGTCATAATTGCAGCTTGCACAATGGACCTATGGGGTCCATTTGTGGTGTGTGGACCATTTTTGCTGCACAGCTATTAAGTGAGCCAAATACACTTCCAGCAACTTCAGAAAGAACAGTTATAATGTAAAGCCCCACCCCTTCCCAGACAACAAATACATCTTTTTGGGGGGGTTGTTTTCCCTTTTGCAAATTAGGGAAGATCATAATGTTTTAATGTAGCTTTGAAACAACCAACAGTTTCACCATAGTTCACCACTTTAGAAACAGCTTTTCCCTATCGGAAGAATTATTAAGTATCAGAAATGTATATCAACAAAGTCAACATAAAACTAATCTGGAAGACTGGCTCTGTGATCGGCTTGAAGCTGGACACTCTGGCAGAGAAGAGGACAGTAAAGAAACTGATAGACAATATGGACAATGTTGGGCATCCTTGTCACGGCCCAGCGGCACGAGGGAACAGAGATGGACACAGGTGCAGAAACCAACCCGGAAGCGAGACGATAAGGGAACAAAGGATTTATTTCCGCCCACAGGCAAACACAAGCAAA
>NW_024583598.1:13380-14362 GCF_018398535.1 Haplochromis burtoni
GATGCCATTATTTGCACTGTTTCATTCTAAATCCCATACTTTACGAGAGTATAACACTGAGCTACACATGGCAATAAAATAAGGTACTGTGCAAAATGTTGTGCCAACACCTTTAGTACCAAAATAGGAAATAGGAGAGTGATTTACTGAAAGTTGCACAAATAGAGGAAAACAGAGTACATAGGACAAAAATATCTTATACAATTCTAATGACTTTCAAAGTCAATATTTGGTATGTAAATAGTTTTTTTTAGGCGAACCACTTTTTTAGCATCCTCTGCTTCTGCAGTTTACTTAAGTTTCCAACATAGCATGCTACTATTCACCAAGTTTTCAGCTAATTGCTTTTTGGGAAATGCCTTGTTGCCCATCAAACTGCAACAGGCTGTTTGTAACAAAGCATTTCAAATTACAATTAAAAACTGGTTCTGTGCTAATTCATCTGTTATGACTATACATGAGTGAAAAAACATCCAAATGTCCAAAGTAAGACCTCGAGAAAGCCTGGGGAACTACTGCTCAAGAGCACTAAAAACTAAAACATTGTTTTGGGCCTGCAATTTATTGAAAACACTGCTTAAAATGAAACAGGGATAGCAGATACTCAGGCGATGAATGGTTGAGAGCGCAGGTCTGATATACTGCCGGAATAATTGCTCACAGGTGGTCAGCCAGGAAGGAGAAACCGAACTCCGCCTAAAGGAGGAGGGGCCGCTGTTGGAGACCTGCAGGTACCCACCCAGACCATGACAATCCTCTGCATATGTTCATAAATAACCAGCGGAGTCTGCTCAGCGACAGGTTGCTTCTCCCTAGGTCTAGAACCAACAGACTTAAAAACTCCTTTGTCCCACACACTATCAGACTGTTTGACTCCTTCCTGAATGGGAGGGGGAAGTAGAAACATCTACAGTGGGGCAAAAAAGTATTTAGTCAGCCACCGATTGTGCAAGTTCCCCCACCTAAAATGATGACAGAGGTC
>NW_024583598.1:15352-16745 GCF_018398535.1 Haplochromis burtoni
AGAGCAATTCGCTTGTTGTAGGAAGCAGTCCATTTAATAAACAAGACATAGTTCAGTAACTTTCTATTTATTTCAAACCAACCTACATTGACATAGATATTTACAAAACATGAAGGTCATAGCTAAATGAAATTAATGCAAAATAAAAAAAAAATACATCAACATAAGAAAAATGGGTCACGAAGAAATAGATACAGATACAAGAATATCTAGAAACATATCACAACATCAGAAAAAAGAAGTTCACAATGAAAAAACGAATTCATAGATGAAAATTCATAGCATTTACATTGAAAATTATCATTGTAATTATTTATTTTTGTCTATAAAACTATTAATAAAATGTGGAAAAGAACATTAGGTTAGTACATTCCTAACCCAATGTAAAAGGCAAGAGTTATATGTGTCCAGATATTAATCCAGTTTACGAGCCTTCAAATAAGTACAGATGTTCTTGTCCTCTGCAGGTTCTGTAGTCCTTGTTCCTGGATCTTATCTTTCCACAAGTGAAAATTGCTACAGAATAAGCCAATGAGTCTTCATCTGTCTGAGGAAACAGAAAAATGGTGAGACTTAGTTACACAGGCAGACTTTAAAACATACGGAAAGCTTGCTCCTGATGTTTTTCACAGTTACCTGTGGAATTTCCTGATCTCCTTTTGCTGTTACATTTGCCTGGAAAGCAACTGCATCTGTATTGATAGATAAATTCACAACACTGATGTGAGTCCGATTTTGTTGAATGTTGTTTGGAATAATGATGTAGCGGTGTGCGGATGATACTGAAAAATCGATTCCTCCGAAACTAGATGTTTAATGTTCTGGAATTAATTCTCATATTAAAATTTGTGCTGTTAGCTTTAATGACGTTAAAGCCATAACCACATTAACACAGCAAATCTTCATTAGCGAGTTAATGTGGATCTTTTCATCCGTCCATCCATCCATTCTCTTCCGCTTGTCCTATCCCAGCTGTCATAGAGCAACAGATTTTTAAATTTCTTGTATGATAACTCTTCATAATTAAACAATAAAAACAAGTAGCCAGATGTTTTCTATTCATTATGAAGGTATATATTGAAATACACTACTTTTGATTTGGCAAACACGTTATTTTTTATACAAAGTATCGGTATTGGATCAGTATTGTTGGTACCACTTGGTGTCAGATCAAGAAGGAAATCAGTGGTACTGCACATCACTAGAATGATTTTCTTACCATGAACAATACTTACCTTTACATTGTTCACATGCTGCTCTTGGAGTTCGGCAACAGATGCAAACAATATTAAGAATCACAGAAATAAACAAGCAGGTTATTGCTATAACCAGCACAGTAAATTCAGAACCTGCCTTTTGCTCTAGAAAAAAAGGAAAGAAATGATTAATGATT
>NW_024583598.1:17569-26633 GCF_018398535.1 Haplochromis burtoni
AACTCAGCAGAAAACTCAGGTTGTGCAGATTCCTTCAGTGTCCATATTAATTTTAGAGAGTCCCCGGTACTCTGCTTGTACCAGTCGACTTCTCTACGGCTGAACTGTGAATTCTTACGCAGATCACATGTGAAGGTTACAGTTTCACCAAGCTGAACTGAAGTTATCGGGATAAGTGTATCTAAATTGAAAGAAAACATACAGAATCTACAATATTAAGTCACAATGACCTAGGAAAATCACCACAGAAACAAAATTCATGTATGGAGAAACCTTGAACAGAATAAAGAAAAAACTTACATCCTCGATGGAGATAAAGCAGTGTAACCAATAACACGATCATCTTGAAAGTGTCTCTTTTTGGGCAGCTTGCAGGTGTCTCATTAACTGTAGGAGGTGTTATAGCATGTTAAAGCGTGAAATGAATCTGATTGGTTACTACAGAATAAAGGTTCAAATGCACTTCCTGTCACACATTTCTGTTGTCCAGGGCAGGTCATCTCTTCCTTATATATTTAGCCATTTTAATTATAAGGTAAATTCCTTTTCTAATTAATGTTAGGGGTTCATCTTGTAGTTGTTTCGTCTTTGCTTTCCAATATTTACTTTCTTTGTTTATCATCTCTCAGCAATTTATCCAACTAAGTGATCGTTTTGGTCATTTGTTCCTATCATCTTCGAACAACCCCTTATAGTGTTTCTCAGTAGAAATGCTGTATTTTCACCAGTTTAAAATGTTCATGTTAACATTTTTAAGTTTAAACTTTCCTTTCAGTCATTCACTACTTTTCATTTGCTCCATGTTGACACACCTTGCTACTTTTTGTTTTCATTTTCACTTCCTGCCTGGTTAGGTTTAGACAATAAATCTAGGTTAGATCTCGAGTGTTATCTGATTTACAGTGCTCTGTCCTATCTAAGAGTGAAGACACCAGCACATATTTTACATGCATTTTCTTTACTTCCAATAGAGGTTGCTTTAGTCTAAAATTTAAATGGTCACAATTGCAGCTTGCACAATGGATCTATAGGGTCATTTCTGGTGTGTGGACTATTTGTGTTTTTGCTGCACAGCTATTTAGTGAGCTAAACACACTTCCAGCAACATCAGAAAGAACATATATATAGTGTAAAGCCCTACCCCCACCCCACAGAGGTCAGTAATTTGCACCAGAGGTACACTTCAACTGTGAGAGACAGAATGTGAAAAAAAAAATCCATGAATCCACATGGTAGGATTTGTAAAGAATTTATTCGTAAATCAGGGTGGAAAATAAGTATTTGGTCAATAACAAAAATACAACTCAATACTTTGTAACATAACCTTTGTTGGCAATAACAGAGGTCAAACGTTTACTATAGGTCTTTACCAGGTTTGCACACACAGTAGCTGGTATTTTGGCCCATTCCTCCATGCAGATCTTCTCGAGAGCAGTGATGTTTTGGGGCTGTCGCCGAGCAACACGGACTTTCAACTCCCGCCACAGATTTTCTATGGGGTTGAGGTCTGGAGACTGGCTAGGCCACTCCAGGACTTTCAAATGCTTCTTACGGAGCCACTCCTTTGTTGCCCAGGCGGTGTGTTTTGGATCATTGTCATGTTGGAAGACCCAGCCTCGTTTCATCTTCAAAGTTCTCACTGATGGAAGGAGGTTTTGGCTCAAAATCTCACGATACATGGCCCCATTCATTCTGTCCTTAACACGGATCAGTCGTCCTGTCCCCTTGGCAGAAAAACAGCCCCATAGCATGATGTTTCCACCCCCATGCTTCACAGTAGGTATGGTGTTCTTGGGATGCAACTCAGTATTCTTCTTCCTCCAAACACGACGAGTTGAGTTTATACCAAAAAGTTCTACTTTGGTTTCATCTGACCACATGACATTCTCCCAATCCTCTGCTGTATCATCCATGTGCTCTCTGGCAAACTTCAGACGGGCCTGGACATGCACTGGCTTCAGCAGCGGAACACGTCTGGCACTGCGGGATTTGATTCCCTGCCGTTGTAGTGTGTTACTGATGGTGACCTTTGTTACTTTGGTCCCAGCTCTCTGCAGGTCATTCACCAGGTCCCCCCGTGTGGTTCTGGGATCTTTGCTCACCGTTCTCATGATCATTTTGACCCCACGGGATGAGATCTTGCGTGGAGCCCCAGATCGAGGGAGATTATCAGTGGTCTTGTATGTCTTCCATTTTCTGATGATTGCTCCCACAGTTGATTTTTTCACACCAAGCTGCTTGCCTATTGTAGATTCACTCTTCCCAGTCTGGTGCAGGTCTACAATACTTTTCCTGGTGTCCTTCGAAAGCTCTTTGGTCTTGGCCATGGCGGAGTTTGGAGTCTGACTGTTTGAGGCTGTGGACAGGTGTCTTTTATACAGATGATGAGTTCAAACAGGTGCCATTCATACAGGTAACGAGTGGGGGACAGAAAAGCTTCTTACAGAAGACGTTACAGGTCTGTGAGAGCCAGAGATTTTCCTTGTTTGAGGTGACCAAATACTTATTTTCCACCCTAATTTACGAATAAATTCTTTACAAATCCTACCATGTGAATTCATGGATTTTTTTTTCACATTCTGTCTCTCACAGTTGAAGTGTACCTCTGGTGCAAATTACTGACCTCTGTCATCATTTTAAGTGGGGGAACTTGCACAATCGGTGGCTGACTAAATACTTTTTTGCCCCACTGTATTATGTATCTATGTATCTATCTATGTATCTATCTATCTATCTATCTATCTATCTATCTATCTATCTATCTATCTATCTCCTACCTACCTACCTACCTACCTACCTACTGTGGCTCAAAATACAGTGTTAATAAAGACTTTGTGTACAGTGTCCAAAATCAACTGTCTTACTGATCATTGTATTTGGATGCCATTATTTGCACTGTTTCATTCTAAATCCCATACTTTACGAGAGTATAACACTGAGCTACACATGGCAATAAAATAAGGTACTGTGCAAAATGTTGTGCCAACACCTTTAGTACCAAAATAGGAAATAGGAGAGTGATTTACTGAAAGTTGCACAAATAGAGGAAAACAGAGTACATAAGACAAAAATATCTTATACAATTCTAATGACTTTCAAAGTCATATTTGGTATGTAAATAGTTTTTTTTAGGCGAACCACTTTTTTAGCATCCTCTGCTTCTGCAGTTTACTTAAGTTTCCAACATAGCATGCTACTATTCACCAAGTTTTCAGCTAATTGCTTTTTGGGAAATGCCTTGTTGCCCATCAAACTGCAACAGGCTGTTTGTAACAAAGCATTTCAAATTACAATTAAAAACTGGTTCTGTGCTAATTCATCTGTTATGACTATAGATGAGTGAAAAAACATCCAAATGTCCAAAGTAAGACCTCTAGAAAGCCTGGGGAACTACTGCTCAAGAGCACTAAAAACTAAAACATTGTTTTGGGCCTGCAATTTATTGAAAACACTGCTTAAAATGAAACAGGCTGTTTTAGAGCTGATCAAAGTTTAGGACCACACCTCAAAAAAACCCATAAAAAAACAGAAATCAAAGTTCCAAACATGAACTCAGTAATGAGTAGCTCCACCGTTATTGTTGATCACTTCAAAAATTGTTGCGGCATGCTTGATGCAAGCGTTTCCATGAGGTGAGTGGGAACATTTCCAAGTGGTGAAGACGGCCACGAAGGGCATCTACTGTCTGGAACTGTTTGTCCATTTTTGTAACTTCCCTTGCCATCCATCCCCAAAGGTTCTCAAGATTTAGATCAGGGAACATGCAGGATGGTCCAAAAGAGTGATGTATTCTCCTGGAAGAAGTCCTTGTCCTGCAGGCATTGTGTACTGTAGCGATGTCTTTTTGAAAACACTCAGTAGTTACCACACAGACGGGGGCCCTCAGTCATGAGGGATGCTCTCTGCAACATCTTGACATAGCCAGCAGCCATTTAATACCCCTGCACCTCCTGAAGCCCCATTTTTCCACTGAAGGAAAAAGCACCCCAGACCATTATGGCGCCCCCTCCACTGTGGCAAGTAGAAAACATTTCAGGTGGGATCTGCTTGTCATGCCAATAATGTTAGAAACTATCAGGACCATCAAGGTTACATTGTTTCTCATCAGAGAATAAAACTTTGTTCCACCTTTCAGTGTCCCATGTTTGGAGCTCTCTTGCAAAGTCCAAACGGTCAGTTCGTTGCAGTTCAAGGAGACGAGGCCTTTGAAGATGTTTTTTGTTTTTGAAGCCCTTCAGTCTCAGATGCCTCCAGTAATGGCCTTAATTTGGGTCAAGGATCGTCCAGTGTTTTGACGGATAGCCAATTGGATCTCCAGTTCAGTGCTGGTGAAATTTTTGGGGTCTACTAGACTTTTTTGTTTCATAACCCTCAGGATCATTTAGGAAATTGTCGTACTACGTCTTACTTCAGCATCGCTGCTAGAGTGAGACGCACTGCTTATGCAGTTCAACAACATGACCACGTTCAAAACGGGAACGGTTTTTTTGCCTTTGCCATCAGAACGTCATGACTGTGTGACTACTGGACAGAAGATAACGAATAATCCACAATTTAACACAGAGTTGGCCTTTTAAAGGAATGTGGTCCTAAACTTTTGAGCAGCTGTAAAACAGCCTGATTCAGTCTAAGCATTGTTTTCAATAAATTGCACGGTAAAAAAAACCCCGTTTTGTCTCACTCCAATTTCTTCTTCTTATCTGATGAAGCTCTACTTGGAACCTTGTTAGATAACAAGGTGTGTCAACACAGAGCAATTCGCTTGTTGTAGGAAGCAGTCCATTTAATAAACAAGACATAGTTCAGTAACTTTCTATTTATTTCAAACCAACCTACATTGACATAGATATTTACAAAACATGAAGGTCATAGCTAAATGAAATTAATGCAAAATAAAAAAAAAAATACATCAACATAAGAAAAATGGGTCATGAAGAAATAGATACAGATACAAGAATATCTAGAAACATATCACAATATTATTATTTTATTATGAATGAATGATGAATTTTTATGAATTATTATGTCTATTTTTATGCTTAAGGACAACAGATGGAAATTAGCCCTTGGCTATAATCTGGTATGTTTACATTCATGTAATTTTTTTTTTACATTTATGTTCATTAACATGCACTGTCCTAAATAAATAAATAAATATCAGAAAAAAGAAAAGTTCCACAATGAAAAAACAAATTCATAGATGAAAATTCATACCATTTACATTGAAAATTATCATTGTAATTATTTATTGTTGTCTATAAAACTATTAATTAAATGTGGAAAAGAACATTATGTTAGTACATTCCTAACCCGATGTAAAAGGCAAGAGTTACATGTGTCCAGATATTAATCCAGTTTACGAGCCTTCAAATAAGTATAGATGTTCTTGTCCTCTGCAGGTTCTGTAGTCCTTGTTCCTTGATCTTATCTTTCCACAATTGAAAATTGCTACAGAATAAGCCAATGAGTCTTCATCTGTCTGAGGAAACAGAAAAATGGTGAGACTTAGTTACACAGGCAGACTTTAAAACATACGGAAAGCTTGCTCCTGATGTTTTTCACAGTTACCTGTGGAATTTCCTGATCTCCTTTTGCTGTTACATTTGCCTGGAAAGCAACTGCATCTGTATTGATAGATAAATTCACAACACTGATGTGAGTCCGATTTTGTTGAATGTTGTTTGGAATAATGATGTAGCGGTGTGCGGATGATACTGAAAAATCGATTCCTCCGAAACTAGATGTTTAATGTTCTGGAATTAATTCTCATATTAAAATTTGTGCTGTTAGCTTTAATGACGTTAAAGCCATAACCACATTAACACAGCAAATCTTCATTAGCGAGTTAATGTGGATCTTTCATCTGTCCATCCATCCATTCTCTTCCGCTTGTCCTATCCCAGCTGTCATAGGGCAAGGGGTTTTTAAATTTCTTGTATGATAACTCTTCATAATTAAACAATAAAAACAAGTAGTCAGATGTTTTCTATTCATTATGAAGGTATATATTGAAATACACTACTTTTGATCTTGCAAACACGTTATTTTTTATACAAAGTATCGGTATTGGATCAGTATTGTTGGTACCACTTAGTGTCAGATCAGGAAGGAAATCAGTGGTACTGCACATTACTAGAATGATGTTTTAGTGACTTTTCTTACCATGAACAATACTTACCTTTACATTGTTCACATGCTGCTCTTGGTTTTTTTTTTTTTTTTTTTTTTTTTTTCACTTACCTTTAAATTGTTCACATGCTGCTCTTGGAGTTCGGCAACAGATGCAAACAATATTAAGAATCACAGAAATAAACAAGCAGGTTATTGCTATAACCAGCACAGTAAATTCAGAACCTGCCTTTTGCTCTAGAAAAAAAGGAAAGAAATGATTAATGATTCTCAAAGACACAGCAAACTAGCTGTCATATTATTCAAAGTCCTACCTATTTGAAGTTTAGTTCCATTTCCAAAGAATAATTCCCAACACGTGGCCACAGCACAGTAGTATGTCCCTTCATCAGACGAGCTGACGATTTTAGAAAAAGTATAATTGCAGCTCTTCTGGGGGTCAGCTCTTTTATCACATTCTTTACTTTTGTTTCTGTCAGTGTAGATTAATTTTGGATAACTTTTATGTGATCCAGCTCTGAACCAGAGCACGGTGAGATCTCCGGGACATGTCTTTTTGTCAGAGTCAGAGAAGACTGAGCACTGAAAAGTCACTGAGTTTCCTGGTTCCTGGACTGTTGTCAGCGGTGTCTGAACAACAGTATAGTCTGATGTCCTTTGAGTGCGTCCTGGATTAAATAAAACAGTGTTAGCAAATGTGACTTTAGGTGTTACACAGTTGTGTGCCTTGCATTGAAATATTTCACTTGAAATATCTTATGAAATCACTAAAATTAGCTTTTTAAAAATAGATCAAATGTATCTTAGATTTTATGAAATGTAAATTATGATGTCAGTTTTCAAAACATGTTTATTAATGATGTTATTTTTTCTTAACACTGCTGCTTTACTGGTTAAAGTTAGGGAAAACTTGTAATTAGATCACGTTATTACCTCTGACTAACAAATATGAGCCGCTCCATTCAGTATTCTTGAACCACTCAGTGATTCCACAGTGGTAGATTCCCTCGTCCTCTTGGTTTGCCCTCAAAATGGTCAGGTTGGTGGAATTTTCATTGTAATTAACCTTCCATCTTGTTGAGTAAACTCAGCAGAAAACTCAGGTTGTGCAGATTCCTTCAGTGTCCATATTAATTTTAGAGAGTCCCCGGTACTCTGCTTGTACCAGTCGACTTCTCTACGGCTGAACTGTGAATTCTTACGCAGATCACATGTGAAGGTTACAGTTTCACCAAGCTGAACTGAAGTTATCGGGATAAGTGTATCTAAATTCAAAGAAAACATACAGAATCTACAATATTAAGTCACAATGACCTAGGAAAATCACCACAGAAACAAAATTCATGTATGGAGAAACCTTGAACAGAATAAAGAAAAAACTTACATCCTCGATGGAGATAAAGCAGTGTAACCAATAACACGATCATCTTGAAAGTGTCTCTTTCCTTGAGCTTGAAGGTATTTCATTGACTGTAGGAGGTATTACAGCATGTCACACTGTCAAATGAATCTGATTGGTTACCACAGAATAAAGGTTCAAGTGCACTTCCTGTCACACATTTCTGTTGTCCAGGGCAGGTCATCTCTTCCTTATATATTTAGCCATTTTAATTATAATGTAAATTCCTTTTCTAATTAATGTTAGGGGTTCATCTTGTAGTTGTTTCGTCTTTGCTTTCCAATATTGACTTTCTTTGTTTATCATCTCTCAGCAATTTATCCAACTAAGTGATCGTTTTGGTCATTTGTTCCTATCATCTTCGAACAACCCCCTTATAGTGTTTCTCAGTAGAAATGCTGTATTTTCACCAGTTTAAAATGTTCATGTTAACATTCTAAAGTTTAAACTTTCCTTTCAGTCATTCACTACTTTTCGTTTGCTCCATGTTGACACACCTTACTACTTTTTGTTTTTATTTTCACTTCCTGCCTGGTTAGGTTTAGACAATAAATCTAGGTTAGATCTTGAGTGTTATCTGATTTACAGTGCTCTGTCCTATCTAAGAGTGAAGACACCAGCACACATTTTACATGCATTTTCTTTACTTCCAATAGAGGTAGCTTTAGTCTAAAATTTAAATGGTCACAATTGCAGCTTGCACAATGGATCTATAGGGTCATTTCTGGTGTGTGGACTATTTGTGTTTTTGCTGCACAGCTATTTAGTGAGCTAAACACACTTCCAGCAACATCAGAAAGAACATATATATAGTGTAAAGCCCTACCCCACCCCCCTTCCAAGTCAACAAATACATTAATTTGTTTGGTTTGGTTTTTTTTACCAATTAAGATCCTCATGAGCCGTTAAGATGAATTGGTTACCGTGGCGGGGCGCGGCAGGGAAGGCGGAGGCACCTGCACGGCATTGTAATAACGCCACGCCAGCTTAGTGATGTGTGTGGCTGGCAGCTGGGATGCTGCAGCCGTGAAAGTGTGTGAACAGCAACCGGTTAGTAAAGTGTTGAGACTAGTAGTTAAACATATGCCATTTTATGACCAGTAGTCAATGTAGTAAATTAGCTTAACAGCTGTAGGCCATATATTATCCTTTAGTTCTAATGGTGTGCTATGTATGTAGTTTAGTCTTTATTATACTCTTGAATAAAAGAAACATAATCATTTGTAGTTCATTAGACAAAGTGTGCATTACTCTGTATCCTTGATCAGCTGTGAATGTCTGACACTGTTTTCTTGAAATGTTTTATTGCTGAATCATGTGAAGAAGGCTGTAAGAGGGAGACTAGGTGTCTGGGCAGAAGAGATAAAACCACATTCTTTACCCCCCTTCCTACTTCACACAGAAAGACAGGGAGGCAAGGTCAGGAGCCAGGCTCGCTAAGAATTAGAAAAACATGTGAAGATGCAGCTTTTATGACAAGGAGGGGGGCTGTTACTAGCTATAAAAGTCTGTGAAAGTTGCTACCATTTTGAGACA
>NW_024583598.1:26658-48616 GCF_018398535.1 Haplochromis burtoni
TGCTGTCGAACCTCTGCAAGCATCTCTCCCGTCCGGACGTTGTAATGCTCTGACTGTTGAATTGTATGGAAATAAATGATTGTTGATTGAGCATTGATACACCGAGTATTGTCCTTCCTTCAGCCCAAAGATTAAAAGAATTGGAAGATTTCAACAAAAGTAAGATGTCTCAGAATGCAGAATTGTGGTCAGATCATGCCTACTGCCTGCCACAGTGGTGTCGAAACCAAGTAAGCGGCATGGCGGAACTGCGACCAGGCCAGTGGCTGGCCTGGTCGCCCTAATGGTGGCTGAGCTGGGGGCCACATAGCGGGAGCAGGCGGTGGTGTCACGCCACCAGCAGAAAGAACTCTGGGACTGGATAAAGCACGGCACGCAAAGGATTGTGATTCTGGCAGCTCTGATCCGGTCCTGCCTGCCACTACCACCACCCCCACCAGCGTTCCCCGGCAGCGGGCGAGTTGGTGGGGTCCAGACCAATCCGGCACCCATGATTTAAGTCTACCAAAACATCTTGAGCGAGAATCTGTTCATGATCTCAAGCTGAACTACACTTCGTTTCTGCAGCATGACAGTGATTCAAAACACATTCAAAGCAGCAAGGTGTGTTTGGAACTCAGTCTGTGGGGAGTTCTTTTTTTCTCCTTGTCTTTCCTCATGTTGTGCATTTTCCATTGTTATACCTCTCTGAACTGTATTCCCCATGTGATGTTTGTGTAATGTATGTATGGTGGGTAAGATGGGTAATATGGGGCCAACCTTCGGGATCAATGAAGTTTTATTGAATTGAATTGAATAAGATCATAAGATAAACTAAAGACAAGACTTCAATTGCCTGGAGCAAGAGACAGGCATGTGGAATGGAGGAAGGAAGCAAGAGACAAAGCAAAATTTAAGATGATTTTTGGAGTGGCCTAGTCAAAGTCCTGACCTGAGTCCTATTGATATTTTGTTTCATGGCCTTAAAAAGGTGCTTCCAATGTGGCTGATGTACAGCAATTCTGCAAAGATGAGTGGGCCAGAATTCCTCCACTGCACTGTCAAGATTCAGACTCAGTTTTCACAACTGGAACTGTTTCACACCACTATTTACAATAGTTACAGACTGGTGTCATCAAAGCTGCTTTGCATATTTAAGAACCTATAGATGGAAACTATTTATGGTTGTGGGCTTCACTGAAGGTGTATATTTGACCTGTTACTGTTCAGACATAAAGAAATATAGTAAGGAATTTATTAAAAGACATTTGGAGTAGTTATGTTTGGCAAATTGATATAAGACACACACACACACATTACACACACGCGCACACACACACACACACACATATATATATATATATATATACATAGATAGCTAGATAAGGCTTTTTTTCGTACTCAGGACAGTACATAGTTATTCAAATATTAATGATACAGAAAACTCAAATAGCTATCTCATAGAAATCCTCTGTTACCACAAATTCAAAGTAGGCAGTGAAGATGAGTGTCACTTATTTGAAAACTGATTTTTTTCATCCATCATTTCAGATTATTCAATTGAGAACCTTAAGAATTATGAATCAAAACTAGCAAAGTAAAGAAACCCACTCACACCACAGGGAGAACAAACAGAAAGGCCCCAGCAAGGGTTTGAACCAGGAACCTTTTTCATGTGAAATGACAGTGAATAGTGCGCCACCATGCTGCCCTTACTAATGCATGAACACTGCTGTCTAAACTTTAATTCTGCACTGATGTTCCTTAAAGCAGTCAGATAAACAGTGAGAACTTCATGGTCTACAGCTTATCGTGAACAAGTGTCACCATCACCTGACAAACTTACTTTATTGTGATTTTTGATGTACCTGAAATTGATGACAGAGACCAAAACCTGCAGGCCGAGATCGACAACTTTTTATTCCTTTTAAACAAAACGTGACCAACACAATTATATCACATGAAATTAAAGAATTTGGCGTTTGAAGTACACTGTTCTAGGTATGTCTATTAAGAAGGGAGTAATACATATACTGTTTCCACCTGTTCCTTTCAATACATTACACTGAGATAAACATATTGATTTGGTCATATAGAAATATATACAGATACAAGAATATGTAGGAACATATCACAACATCAGAAAAAAGAAAAGTTCCACAATAAAAAACCATTCATGGATAGGATTAATACTATGTACATCTATTAGAAAAACAAATTAAAAATTACCATTGTAATTATTTATTTTTGTCTATATAATTATTAATAAAATGCGAGTACAAAAAAGTACATTTCTAACACAATTTAAACTGCAAGAGTCAAATGTCTCTAGCTATTAATCCACCTCAAGAGCCTTTAAATCAGTACAGATGTTCTCGTCCTCTGCAGGTTCTGTTGTCCTTGTTCCTGTATCCCATTTTTCCACAAGTGAAAATTACTACAGAATAAACCAATGAGTCTTCATCTGTCTGAGGAAACAGAAAAATGTGGATACTTATTTACACAGGGAGACATTAAAACATACAAAAAGCTTGAAGAGATTTTTTTTTTCATAACTACCTGCAGAATTTCCTGATCTCCTTTTTCTGTCACATTTGTTCGTAAAGCGACTGCATCTGATAAATAAATCCACAACATTAATGTGAGTCCAATTTTGTTGAATATTGTTTGGTAAATTAATGTATGATTGACTTTGCATACCATTGCAACCCACACATGAGCTATTGTTCTTGACTGAATAGATTAGAGAGGCTATAACAATCAGGGTTACAGCCAAAGCAACACATAACAGATAGAGAAGTGCATTGTCCTTCATTGAATTAGTCTTGTTGACTGCTGAAATAAAACAAAAGAAAATGAATTATGTTAGCAATGATTAAGTGTTGTCAGATATATTTTTTATATAGACTGATTTAGCATTACAGAATATTAGGTAAAAAACTAGAATCTAATCAAATGGACAAATATTCCAATTTTCCCCATTGCATAAAAACATGATTCAGTTACCATCAGTATCGGCTTTTGTTTTATTTCGAGAAAAAGACTCCACACATGTGGCCACGGCACAGTAATACATCTGTGAATCAGAAGAGCTGGAGTTTCTGAGGTAGCTGTAGAAACATGTTTTTGTTGAGAGTCCCTCTGAGTTCCTTTCATATTCATCTGCACCATTTACATGAGCACAATTAGAATCCAAGTGAGATTGATGTGGTTCTGCACTCAAACAGAACACGTTGTCATGTACTGGACATGTTTTATTCAGGAAGTCATGAAAGACCGAACACTGGAGAGTTACTGTGTGTTCCTGATGGACAGGATCAGATGGAGGAGTTGTAGTGAAAGGAGGCTCTGGTCCTACAAAAATGAAACAAAATTATGTGAAAATTTCACTTGTTATTTTAAAGACTAATTTAAATAGAAAAGGGAAAAAGAAAGAAAGAAAGACAAAAAGAAAGAAAAGCTTGTGAAAACTTGACTTAAATAAATGCCATATATGCCTCTGTTCATCAATATAGAAACAAGCTATGTAATTTCAGAGGAAAATGTGTTTTCTATTCTTACCTTCAACTTTTAAGTAGGTTCCATTCAAAAATGTTAGTTCTCGATTTACTGTTTTCATACAGATGTAAACTCCTGTATCACTCTGCTGTGCTTTTGTAATATACAGATCAAATATTCCAGGATCTGTTACAGTTCTAATGTGCTGATCAGCACTCTGAGAGCTAAATGATCTTCCTAAGATTTTAGGAAAGTCTCCAGAAACAAACTTGAGCCAAAAGAAGGTTCCTACATCTCTACGGGGGCACGTCAGGTTAATATTCTCCCCAACGTAAACAGTCTTCGTCTCGAAAGTCTGTTCATCTGAGCAACCTGAAAAATATTATTCAAGTGAGACATGAACAAGAGACAGAATCATTTACCTTGTCTTCTCTTCATTATCTATATAAAAATGGCAATAATTTAAATATATTATTATATTTTTATATATTTATATTTAAATATATTTATATGTAAATCTGATGTCTCTACAAATACTTACATCCAAAACTGAGCGTCAGCAACAAATAAAATACAACCATTTCTGGATTTTGTTTGTTTGTTGTATTACCTTCCTGATACTGTTGTAAAAATAACTTAATATAAAAGAATCATCCAGATATAAGTATTGGTAGTGGGAGGGAACTATTTCAGAGCAGTCTGATTGGCTACTTGTTATGTTGGTGTATCACTCCATTACTGGAGTGGAAACAGTATCAACCATTGTTCCAACTAAAGCACATAAAGCAACACCAAATGTAAGCCCTGTTGTCTCATATTTGATTCTTGTGGGTTTCTCAAAATGAAAGTTAGAAAAAAGAACACAACAAAGCTGAAGCACATTTTATATTAATGCCAATATGACAGTTATCGAGCCATTCCAAACAATTAACCCTTAATGATTTAAAAGAACTCAACTTGAAATTGTAATTCTAGTTAAATGTGGGGTTATTTAAGTGATATTTAATTCATTTTAATTGTTTAAAAGTTAAAATCTTATTGATCACTGAAGGCTGCAAAAACCATGTGTTTCAGTCTGGTTAAGGCATCGTCAAAGTTAGACAACAAGAATGTCTTTCCATAACACTAGATAATGACTGTAGCCACTGTAAACAACTCATAATGACAGGATGCTACATGGCAGGGACTACTGCTATGCCACTGAACACCAGGAGGTTTGTTCAGTGTTTTAACGTTTTCAATAGTTGTGAAACACACATTTTATCATAGTAGTACGGGGGTTAAAACCGTTGCCTCACAGCAAGAAGGCCTGAGTTTGACTCCACATTCCAGGCTGTTGTCTTTCTCTGTGGCGTTTGCATGTTCTTCCCATGTTCGTGTGGGTTCTCTCTCCCTCCCATAGTCCATAGAAATGCAGTTAGTGGGTTTAGGTTAATTGGTGATTATAAATTAGCCATAGGTGTGAATGTGAGTGCAAATGGATATCTGACTCTCTGTGTTAGCCCTGTGAAAGACTGGTGACCTGTCCAGGGGCTAAATGGCCTCTGGCTCTATGGTTGCTGAAAAAAGCTCAAGTGCCATACAACCCTGATAAGTGAAAGAGAATAGATGGGTGGATATTTTATCTCATGTCAGTTATGTCATTAACATCCATTGGTATAAATTGAAGAACTAAACTTTACAGTAAACAGTTTAACGGTAAACTTTGACTAGTTGCTAGATAATTTCACAAGTGTTTTGATTCCTACGTGTCATGATCCTGGGCCATGTTGGCCCAGCATTCTTAGTTTTCGTGTATTTTTGTATTTTGTTCTTTATTTAGGCCATGGTTCCTGGGTTGCTCTGTTAAGTTGTTCCTTATTTGATTTCCCCTTGTGACTTTTACCCCCTGTGTGCCCCTCTGTGTATCTGTGAGCCCTTGACTCCCCTCCTTGTGTTTTATTCCATGTTTCCCCAGCCCGCCATGCCTGTGCTCTCTCTCTCTCCTCCTCTCTGCACCTCTGTACATCCTGTTTTACTTTGACAGTCTCCCGTCAGTGTTGTGTTTACTACTGCTGTGTCTCGTTATGATTATCTGTGTCAGCTGTGTTCCCCGTGTGCTCCCACTTCCCTCGTTAACCCTCTGTGTCAGTGACAAGGTCAATGAATGTGGCAATATGAATCATAATACGTAAATGTACAGAAATATACAGTTAACAGTTGGTTTAAATAATAATGGATTGCATGCCCTGGGACATAGGCGAGGCTGCCATATCGCACCATCGGCCCCTCTGGCCATCACTTGTAGGTGAAGAGTCTTGACCACGGACACAATACCGGGGCTCAAACTGGCAACCTTCTGATCACAAGGCAAACTGCCAACTCTTGAGCCACGATCGCCCTAAATAGCAATAATAATAATACTTATGTGATGTAACACAAGCTTATAGGAATCATGTTATATACTTTTCCATAGCATTACATTTGAATTCAACAGTTCAATCTTTCAAATAACGGACAGATATTTGTGAAATCATGATACATTTGTGAATGTATTTTAACAATCTAAATATGCATATGTACAGACAGATACATTTAATAATCATGAAAATATGTTTTATTACATTACAGTGATTTAACGTTAATTTACATTTGAAATGTGAAATCAGTCTATTTACGTAACTTTAATGATATTCTAGAAGAACAGAACAAAACTGTGAAATGCAGTAAAATACTTTTATATTAGGATGTTTTCCTACAGTGCTGCCATACCCGCGACCTTGTGGTTGTTAGTTCACATTCATTGGCCGATGCTTAGCGTCATGTTATTATGTGTCCCAACATCCAATGGCATGTCACATTGTTTTCATGGCCACACCCTCACCCCAGGTGCAGAGGCCTATTTCTGTTCAGGAATGTTGTGAATACTTTGAGATTTATATTAATTGCAATTCCTACCTCTACATTTATTTTTTAAAATATATAATTAGCACAGCGTGGCCGTGCAATGTTTTATATGTTTTTTTTAGTTTTTATTCCTATTAATTATATTTTCACTTGTTACCTCTGAATTATTGAATCAGACCTAGATGACATGAAATTTTCAGCACAATTATAATTCAAATACTCCTTTAATTATTGATTATTCTCATTAATTTTCGATCATTTTATATATTTTTCCATAGTATTACAATTTGGTATGTGTAACCAAAACAGTAACTAGGAAGACATTCACACCCTCTGCAGTCACAGTCCTGCTCTAATGCCTGTTACATTGTATGTCAGGAAAATGAAAGCACCTACATTAAAATCTGGCCCTAAAAAGCAGCGGACTACAGTCAACTAAATCACGTGTGTCTGTTCCTGGCAGAAAAATCTATAGTAGCACGAAACCACAATCTCAGTTTTGGTCAAGCTAGAGATCTGTGTGTTACATGACAGCCTCCCGTCTGAGACCACTTTCAGTTCTGCCACTTCACTGCTTACAATAATAATAATTAAAAAAAAAATTCTTTACATTAATAATGTGCATGATGATTTACACATAACAATATAGCAAGCATTTAAGAAGTAAATGTGACGTTTAGAGGGTGAACATGAAAAGCTTTTCTTAAAAAGTTGTTTTACTTTGCATATTCTGCCTTTTCTTAATGTCTGCACACAAAGACAACTAAACCTAAAGTCAAAGTCATCGCTGACAAACAAACAGTGCATGGAAACTTAAGCATTTCTGTGGTTGGGGTTTCAAAGAAAGGTGTAAATACAAAGCGGCTTTTCTTCCTGTTTCACTCTACACTTCAGTTTCAGGAAGCTGCTCTTGTTTTTTTTTCATCCATATGAGAAGTCTAGCAGATTGACACAATATAAAAGTAAAAATATTATCAGAACACATTTAAAAGAGTATTTGAAGGGTACACCAACAAGGACACAAACTAGACTATTTTTTTTAATTATACACTTTTACATGTTTTTATAGCTGCTTCCAGCAGAGGGGAGGTGCTAATCAATTGTCCCTCCCTGTCCTTTGTGGCAGTGAAATTATTTAATGGCAAATTATTGACTATAGGTTTGAAACCTTGGTAAAGTGTGTTCATATGTGCCTCTCTTAGCACAGTGATGGATAAGTACTTTAATTTGAAAGATCACATTAAGTATGCATTTAAATACAGTTGTATGAATATTGCATACATGTAACACTTTATGAGAGATGCATAAAGTTGTAGACGCTTGGTGTTTGAAGGGAGCTTGCTGACGTCTTTGCTCACTTCATATCCTGTTAAAGCACACAGTGAGTTCTGTTCTGAGTAAACAGCTTCAGTAGTTGGTCAAGGGGTGGAGAAATGGCCCACCACAACTTTAGTTTGTCAGTATAGTTGTTGCTTGTGGCTTTGCTTGTTGTTCTCATGACTAAAACGCAGAAGGCCCTTTCAAAGTCCTTTGAGAGTATAAAGAAAGTTTTTATCATATGTATAAATATTATTGCATATTTTTAAACATAGACATTGTTCTAACAATATAAAATAGTTGTGGAAAGGCTTGGTAGACAAATATCGCCATTCTAGCAAAACCACTGCCTCTCTGCAAGTTGTCTCACTCACTTTCTGTCTCCATTTGCATACAGCAAGAAACCAAAGACAAGAACCTGGTTAAACACAGAATTTTCTTATTTCATTAGCAATTATAGTAATCCTTCCCCTGTTCTTTGTATGCTTATAAAGGACTGAAAAAAGTGTTAGGACTTTTATTTTTTTGTTGATTCCAAGTAAATTACTGGGTTTTGCTTTTGGGTTAGTTATGATTATAACACGTGTCTTGTTTTCATGTGAAAACAGGCAGTCTGAAGATCTGGCTGACCCTTGGATCTCTTGGAGTGCATCGGTGACTCATCTAGGGGGGGGGTAGTGGGAGGTGATTGGTTGATTGCACAAAAGACTGAATGATTCAATGATGACTCAGCAGATATGTCCTTGGACTGGAACAGATGGGCCAAATGTCACATAGCAATGCTTGGTCAGCAGTTGTTCATCCAGTGTACTTCCTCGTTCAGCTGGATGAGTACACTGTTGCCTTTATGGAGCCTTTGGGGGTCCAGTCCCATCCAAAAAGGTGCCTACTGAGCTAAATTCTATTGAAATATTTTCACAACTATATTTCACAACTATATATAGTATACAGTAGAGTATTAAAAAAACTTCCTCATTTAAAAAGAAATAAAATAAATAGGAGGTAAGAGGTGAGACAAATGCCTCCCTGTCAAGTTGCCCATCCAGTCCATATGCTCTGACTCAGACACTGAGGAAGTATCTCAACTGACAAAAGTCTGTCTAAGGCAGGGGTGTCACACTCATTTTACAAATGTAGTTGTAAAAAAACTGGCATTTCTGGAGTATAAAATGAAAAACAGAAACTTTTTTGTGTTTCACAAAGTTGCACACTAAGGTTTATTAGAGACATTGCCATAATTCTGCATAATCTGTGAAAGTTGAAATCTCTTTGGTATTGAACAGCATAAATTAGGTTTTTGTGTCAGCAGTCATTGGGGGGGAACCAAATCAGCGGCTGACAACACTGTGCTCAACAGTTGACAGCTGCATAATAAGCGAGCAAATAAGGCAGAAAATAGAGTTTTGATGCAAAACTGGTCTCAAAGCATAATGAGACATAGTCGTGGTGGAAGTAAGACAGACAAGTAGGAATTCATTACTATGTTTTTGTTAAATGTGAAGTGCAGCTTTGGTCTTCTTTTGCTGTTGGTTCAGTGAATTTTGGTCAGAGAGAGACAAAACCTTCAGTTTCTGACTCTTTGAGATGTCTGTTTTCAGCATCTAATGGCATATTTGTGCACGTACTGTCAGGTGAACAGGATTTGCTGCTTTGTGTTTACATGTTTATGTGGAAGCTGTTTGCCTGCGCTTTATCGTTTGTTGTTTTAGCAGTTTGGTGGTTGTTGAAATGGTTTTGTGAGTTTTAGCTGAGATTCTGACGTTTCACTAGTTTCCACACATGTCTATGTATGAAAACAGATGTGGGGATGCATCTGTTTTAATTTGTGTTGTATGAATGGCCTTAAGGGGGCTTTTCAATAGGAAAAGCTATAAAACTTGTAAAAAAAATGCAGTTAAAAGTTCAAAAGTGATACTTGTGCTTGTTTTTGGTGAGCATCAGATCAAGCAAATTAAGAATTTGCCATTCAAAGACGCTTTTCTTATAGTTTATTTTATGTAATATTCAATACTGAACTGTAAATTTAGTCTTTTTCAAGAAAGCAATTTCTTTTTTCACTGTTTTCATAAAAGCCTTATTTTTATGCTTTTACTTCTAAAGAAAACCTCCATGAGGTTTGAGGCCCCGAGAGGTTTGAAACCTTTTGTCCACCACAATGGAAAATAGTTGAAAATTAGAACGGGTATCACTTTAGCTAGTTTCTAAATTTATAAATTTGACACTCAGCTTTGGGTCTCCAATATCACTGAAATGCAGCCAGATGCTGCTCATTTTGCTCTGTTTCACTCTTTCCTGAGCACGCTTGCATTTTAATTAAGACTTCCCATCTCTGTGTACATGGTCTCTACCACTACCTTGCTGTCTTGTCTGCCCCCTTCCTTCTCTCACATAATGTTATGATCCCAGTCTGTCTTTGCACATGATTGGCCGCATGATGTGCCCATGACAATAAGAGTCCCATCCCTACCTGCATGGATTCTCAGCAGGGCTGAAGATTTGACTCCCTCATACTGATGGGCCATTAATAACTAACATATGAAATTATCTTGCAGGACAGATATAATGTGGCCCACAGGCTATACATTTGAAACACTTCATCTAAGGAGTCAAGTAACCACACAATTTTCCACAATTAGACAATTCTAGACTTTAATTTTTGACTGTGTACATGTGGTTGACTCTCTAATATATATGACTGTCTACCTTTTCTAAAAGATCATCACAGAACAAAGTGGAAAATAACAGAATGACATTAAAACGTGATAACATTCAAATATATAATTTTATTATAATATGTTATTTATTTTTTCAATAAATATAACTGTATTTTTTGTTTCAGAATTTAAATAAAACCCACGATGGAGCTTGAAATGCATTTCACACTTGCATTTGTCATAAAATATAGTAAACCCTAATAACAGTAGTTACTGACTGCAGAAGCACTGACATCAGTGTAGACTGTCCCCCCCTCTGCTGCTTTTTCACTCCTTTGTGCTAATTTGCTGCTTTTCCTCGTAGTGATGTTTGGTGCAGAGTAAACAACTACTGTCTGAGTAAAAAAAACAAAAAACAAACATTCAAGAGTAAAATGTACCATTGTCTTTATATTTTCTTTTTTTTCAGTTTACCTTACCTGCTGACTCTGCTGATCACCACTCCCTGTCCCAACATCTGTTTAAAAGACAGAGAAATTTACAATGACAGATACTTTCTGCATGGTTATTTTGCACCAAAGCTGATAGATATACTAATGTGAGTATAACTTTTATTACCACACCAACAACTGGATGTTTTCTTCTTGATGGTATAAATCAGGAAGGCTATAACGATCAGACTTGTAGCCAAAGCAGCACATAATATAAATAGAACTGTATTGGCCTTTTGCAAGTCCCACATGTTGAGTCCTGGAAAAATAAAAGCACCCAGTAATAATTATTACTTTTAGTGACATTATAAACTGGGAAAAAAAAATACTTTTACGCTGATGTTAAACTAGCCTATTCTAAATTAATATAGAATTCTTCAAATTTACCTTTAACATCCAGTTTTATTCCATTTCCAAAAATTATATGTCCACATGTGGCCACAGCGCAGTAGTACGACCCGGCATCAGAGGAGCTGACATTCTTGGAGAAGCTGTAGACACATTTCTGTGTGGAGGAAGCCTCTGGACTCCTCTCACATTTATCACTGTTTCCATCAGCATAAATCAAGTTGGGGTGAGAGTTATCAGATCTCGTGCTGAACCAAAACACACTGTCATTTCCAGGACATGCACTGTTCTCTGGGTTAGAGAGGACTGAACACTGCAGAGTCACTGGGTTTCCCGGATGGAGGGGACCAGATTGAGGCATCTGAATGATGTCAGTGATAGCCGTCTCTGGCCCTTAGAAAATAATTAAGTAACTGTTAATATAAATACATAAATCAATAAATTCATGTTTTACTCATTTTAGTTAGATATTGATTCGTAAACATGGGTAAGAAATAATCAGTTCTGTTTACCTTTAATTTTTAAAAATGTTGCATTTATAAAGTCCATGTCCAGTTGGTCCACTTTTATGCAGTAATAAGACCAGTGTCACTTAGCCTAGTTTGACTTATTTCCAGAATAAAGTTCCAGGTTCTTGCTTTGCTGTAATGTGAGGAGTGGTGTTAACACCGTCATAATCAAAGGTAAATGTTCCTCCCAAGAATTCAGGCCAGCTTCCAGAAACAATCCTGATCCAATACAAGTTTGCTTCATATTCAGATGTCGGGCGCGCACATGTCAGGGTCACATTTTCTCCAACACCAATAGTCTTCGTTCCAAAAAACACATAATCAGTGCATCCTGAAAGTCAAATTAAGCAGAGCAGTTAGATATAGAGAGAGAGAGATATTCCACATGTTAAATTGGAGAAATATATATGGAAAAAAGCCGACTCAAAACTTACGACCAGCTCTGAAGCCCAGCAGCATATAAAATACGATCAGCATTTTCTGATGGATTTACTTGTGACTCATTTACATTTAGGCATACTAAGATGATGCTCCTTAATATAATCACATCAAGTGGGAGGGAACAATTTCAGAACAATCTGATTGGCTGTTTGTTATGTTGGTGCTCCGTTCTACTACCACAATGGAAATTATATCAATCATCTTTCCGGCCTAAACAACCGAAACAACACCAAGAGCACAGTTTTCTTTTACAGTGGGTTTCTGTAACTCACAGAAAGTAAACAAAAGAGGCGTTACGGTAAACCAAAACACTCTCACAAAAACACCTTTAAATTTCCACAATTGTCTTTATGCTAACTGGTCGTGCTGTTTATGCATCATACAAACAACATCTTTATCAACTACAATAACATAAAATGGGTGACATATATATACATACACATATATGTCACCCATTTCAGTCAAGTTTGTGTGCCTGGGGCATTGCACCTTTACTGCTGGTGTGCACGAGATCATTGTCCTGTAGGCTGTCTCACTTTTGTTCACACTTCAGCTGTCTTAAATGGCTTCAAACTTTACACTATAATACTTTGATATTATGAGGATTTCATGGTTGATTAAATGATGGAAAGGCGACGAAGCCTGTGACTGCAAAAACAGCCTAATTCATCCATTTCACCATCATGCTTGAAAGTTTGGTATGAGGTGCTTTCAAACAAACCATACTTGATTAGTGTTTTAATAATTGAGCTATCACAAACATTAATATCGAGACCGATGTCTGCTGAGTGTGAGATATAGCTCTTTTTTTGGTGGGGGTGGGGCACAACTATGCATAAAGATTTGAAGTTAGGTCATAGAGTGTATATAAAACATCAATGTAGCTTCCAATCCAGAAAATTAAAGCTAATGAACAAGTACCTTATACCCAAAATATTTCCTTTGACAATCTGGGGGTGACTCAACATTTTTATGTTGAGTTGATGACTAGATTAACCTGTTTCAAGCCTAATTGTGTCAATGTTCTGGGCCATTTGACCCAGCCTTTTGAGTTTATGGTGCTTTTATGTGTGTTGTAATACCCACTGTAAAACAAAACTGTGCTCTTGGTGTTGTTTCGGTTGTTTTTCTATTTTTTCAGTACTCAGTTCTCTCTATTGTTTAGTTATATTTCCGTTTCCCTGGTGTCTTGTCGAGATGTCTTGTCTCCCCTTCCATGTCTCCCCTGCCGGTCATGTTTATTCCATAATTCCCCAGCCCATCATCTCTCTCTCTCTGGTGCTCTCTTGTCCTCTCTCGCTCGTGATCCCTTGCTCCCTCTCCCATCTGCATTTCCTCCTGTGTCAAGCTCATGTGTCACTCTACGTCTCTGTGTTTCCTGTTTTATTTTAATAGTGTCGTGGTCCATGTTCAGTATGTTCAGTTCCCTGTGGCATCACATCCATTTGTATCAGTTTTGTTCCCCATGTGTTTCCACTTCCTTCACTGTCCTTCTATGCATTTAAGTCTTCTGTTTTCCGTGGTTTGTTCGCAGGTCGTCTGTTCGTCTCCCCCATGTTCTCGGTCCGTAGTTTTTCCATGTTACCTGTGCTTTGCTGTTAGTTTAGTTTTTCCCAGTTTAGAGTCAGCCTTTGGTTTTGGTCTCTCCTATTTTGTGTCTTTGTGTTTCACCTTAATAAACGGCTCGTCTTTTGTTAAATATGATTTCTGTCTTCAGCGTTTGGGTCCTCTTAAATAAACCCTTTGACATACTGAATGCAATCTGATGTAGCTTCTGTTGTGGAAGTTTTCCATTAAATAAAGCCTGCAGACAAGCGGTGAGCGGTAGCTAACATTCTTTAATCAAACACACAAGAACAGACAACCAAGCTTGATGAAGTCGCCTGCATGACCGCGGGACAGACGGTCAGCAGAGTCTCCCTGAGCCTAGCATGGCTCTCAGTTAAATACCTTCTCCAGGAACAAAAGGCAGTACACAGCTGTTTCACACCTTAAGGTTCACACTCCCTTGCTACCTCCCAGAGTCCTCGAAGACACAAAAGACTCTTCCTGTGGAGTTGTCTGCTTCCCCCAACTTCCTTACTAGACCCCCACCATTTGTCTTACTGTATGAGTGTGAGACATGTTAAAATCCAGTGGCACCAAGGCATCATACAATAAAATAATGTGATTAATACATAAATAAAAGAAATTCCTATACACTTCTAGTAATGCCATGAGACTATGTTAGAAGTGGTGAGTGCAGGGCTCTGGTTACTTTGTAATTGACATGTTATAATCATATGGGTTTCCAGTATCCTTTGGTTTTTCTGCCAGCTCCACCACTCACTTATCATGTCTAGTTACATCAACTATGGTAACCCCTAAGACACTTCATAAATTCACAACAAGACTTCACAAAACAATTGCTGATCTTACGCTATGTTTTCCATCTTTTAAATACAGTCTGTGTCTGAGCTCAGCTTAACACGAGCAGAATTTTTTTTTAAAACGTGTTTACCCAAGTGTGTTTTAGTGCCCACTCCACCAGTACCTTTTTATATATGTCTAAGATAGTCACTAGTAAAGTCAAATAAATCAGTGCAATTTTGGTACAATACACTAGCATACATCCAGCTGACATCAGATTAGGCTTATGGTTAGGAAATGTGTCGATGTGCTTAGCAAATATGCTAAAAATGTTGCTTTTTGAGACAACATGGAGAAAATGCTGCGAGTGTAGGACTCAACACAATGATCCTATCAAAGATAGACAATGTGGCTCCAACGTGATTCCTCCCACTGTACAAAATGAAGCTCGGTTTATCAGGGCTACTGTGTTTTGCATGTTTGGAGCCTGAGTTGCACAGTAATGACTCTGGGATGGAGTTGCTGCTTTGAACTCCACCCACTCACCCGCTGGAGGTGACTGGGAACACGCCCCTCTGCACTTTTTACAGCTTTTAACAGTTGCTACAGTTTTAACAATGTCCGCTGGTGGTTTTACAGCAACTGACTATTAAACTAATATAAATGCAGCCATATCACTGCTTTTAAAAAGCAGCACTCACATCATTCTGTAGCCTCTACTGATTAATTCATTAGCTAGAATAGCCATTAGCATCTAGCTAGTGCTACACTGTGTTCGAGGCTTTTTAGCAATTCTACACACCTGTGTTGCTGTCATAGTTAATATGTTTGAATAATAATCCCTTATTATTTTTTGTTATTCTCAATTTAGACAAAGAGATTATATCAAGCATTACACATTACACAGGCCTACAGTGTTGTAATTATCACAACTTAAAATTAAATGCTGTCCTTTGACACTTTACCATATGAATGAGGATGATAGAAAACAAGCTTATTCAGTTTGACAGTTTGACATCCATCGCACACTCACAGAGCTCTCTCCTGCCTGATAGCATGTAGATAGAAAAGTTTAAATGGAATGTTTTATAGGAATGTAATTTGTCCTTTTATTTAACAGCAGATTTCCCCCCAGACCCTGGGAGATGGGGCAGATTTCCAAAATGTTGGAAGAAGACCATCAGAGCCAGGCTGGGTGTGGTTACCTGGTTCCAGAAATTTGGAGACAATTCCTCCCCTTCTTACATCACCGCTGTCCTGTGCCAGATGTTCCGTTGACCCACTGAGGCCATATCCACACTAATACGTTTTTTTGTTTGAAAATTCATCTTTTTCTTTACGTTTTGGCATTTTTGCTCAAGGAAAACGGAGCTTTTTGAAAATGATCTCCACAGTGGATACATTTGAAAACGCTGTTTTCGTATCGCAGTGTGGACAGCGAAAACGGAGGCTTTTGAAAACGATTGCACATTTTAGTCATATGATGCAGTCATGTGATCAATTCTACTAAGCCTCTGGGCCTGCAGCTTGGTTCACTCTGGCACAGCCGGCTGCCGGCAGCCCCCTATAGCTTCTGCTCGGTGGCTACTGGGTGACGCCTTGTCTGGGGATCCGTAGCCCTTCCCATGAGGGTGGCACGGATGCCCCTCCGGTGGTCCTCCTTGGGCTCTCGCACTCTGAGGGCCTCTGGATGTCTGGGGCCTGGATCTCCTCCATGCCTGCTTCATGCCCTGGGGGACGGGGCTATGGCTCTCTACATCCTCTTGCAGATCATTACATGGGAAACCTTTTGAATACAAGCGCGCTGATCCACACAGGTGTGCACACGGGTGTTCACTGTTCGTAGACTTAAATTACACCTTTCTTGGCTGCTACTTCAAAGCACATTGTGCGCTGTCTGTCCTGCGTGCTGCACAACAACATTGAATATTTAGTATTTACTGCTGTTTACACTTAGCTAGATTAATGCGATGGTGTTGTGTTTAGTATGTTGCTTTGGTTTTTTTTGCTTGTTTTCTATTCTTTCTCTCCAACAGGTGATCCAGGAGATTTTTTTCCCCTTTCTCACTGTCCCTCTCTCCCTTCTGTTTTTCTTTTCCTTCATCTTTCTTTCTCCCTTTCCTATCCCTCAGTCATGTCTGTCCCGTCTGTAACAACTGAAAATAAAATAAAATAAATAATAAAAACAAAGGTCGATCAAATGGACCAATACGGCAATGCCACGATGATCCATTTGGCAAAATAAATCCATTGGGTATCCTTGTTGGTCTTCAGACAACAATTCTGACGGCTAAAGAACCAAATGGGACAGGCAAAAAAAAAAAATTCTACTAAGATGGCGGAGAACATTGTACAGCAGTTGTTTTGTTTGCTGTCAATTTTGACAGCCCTATTAAAGATTATCAGTTTGTACATGCTAGCTACAGATAAAACTTGGCACTTTTCCTCAACATCCTCAACAAAACTCCGGTTTCAGATTTGATGATAAATAATCAGATGATGTTTCTGACATATTTTCAGAAACATCATCAGCAGGAAAAACAACAGGACTCAAAAACTTCACCAGCAGCTCTTTCTGAGCTCTCAATGAGGGAAATATTCTTTGGACCTCCAGTTTAGGCAGATAAAGACAGATAAACTCAGCACTTTTTGAACAGTACAATAGCAAACTTTGTGTAGCGTTAGAAGCACTGCACAGAGACTCTGGACTTTTATGTGATGATGTTGTACTCAGTTTTGGAAAAAATTAAAAAAGCACTATAATTAAAATCTGGTTACTCTGATAGGAATGCCTCTCAATTAACTTATGGCAAATAACACACACTATTAGCAAAATCCATTTACACTCACATTTACAGGCAATTTATAATCTCTGATGTATCCCACTAAGTGCTTGTCTTTTGGACTGCAGGAGGAAGCTATAGTACCCATGTATACATGGGGAGAACATGCAAAGGTCTATCTATCTAGCTATCAGATCTGCTTGCACCATTTGACCCATCTATTGCTGAGCTCTTTCACATGTTAAGGTCTCTAAGCTGTACTGTAGGTTTTTGGTTTTTTTTCTGTGTACTCACTGAAAATAATGTTCTTGGCCATATGATTCTTTCTTTATTGCAAAAAGGAGAACAAACAGTTAATACAGTGAAAAATCAAGGATGTAATACAACACAAGTATGTTGCTATGAGACATTGCCAGTGATGGTGTCTGTTGACTGTAAATATTAATTAAGATTAAAAAAAGACACAAAAACAAAGAAAAGACCAAAAAGTCCAATATACAGCATGTTTAACAAGGAAAAATCAGGATCAATTTAAATTTGAGGAGATGCTTAAAATTATCATTGACATCAGCATTTAACTTGAGAGTAGACACTGTCTTCAGCACACTCTCTCTTCTTTCTTCCTCTTGTTTTTCTTTCAGAGAAATTCAGCGCAGCGTAGTTTAGTTCTTCATCAACGACGGTCTGGGTAGTAATTAAAAAAATGTTATCTATGTAGTATATAGATCTATTCTGACATATTTTAAGTAAATAATGATGCATTTTCATCACTTACTGGTTGGCGTGAGGCGCCAGTTTGTGCATCTGATATAGCATTTTCTTTTCCTAAGAACAAGATAAATAATAAAGACAAATACGAAATATTTTCAGAACTTAAAATTTATTGACTAATGAAGGCTACAAAAATCATTATGGAGGCCTCAGTATTGCAAGAATTATTTATGATGTGTGCAATGGTTACAGTAATTCTTTTAATGTGATTATCTATATATAATAAATACATATTTAGTATTTCCATCATTTAAGCCCATATGGAAAAGATCTTATAAAGTTTGTATCTGTCTTGTGTGAAACTTGTATGAAAAGCATACAAGAGTGAAAACAGATATAAGATCCCTTGAAAAATTATATAAATGAAACTTGTATGTTTTGGATACTTACTAAAACAATATATGAAAGTAATGAGAAAGTGGCCACTTTCATGAGTAAATCATATAAGCCTTATATGATTCACTATATGAAGTAGGCCACATCTTATGCAAGTCTTTTATAAGTTTTTACTATTTCTTTTTCATATGGGAGTATAACTGAAATACACTAAGCCTTTCAAATATTTGTAGTTTCTTACATTTCTTACCTTTAAATTGTTTACCTGCTGTTCGGTTGCACATGAGGAAAACATTTCCAATGACAGAAATGCCCAAACAAACAATTAATACTCCCAAGTGAATAAATGCTGATTTTGTGGATGACTCTGCAAAAAAACAAAGAAAATGAACTCTGAAAAAAACCCAAAACATTATCATTGCTGATATTATTGGTTGTATAACTAAAGAATTGGACAGTAATGTCAGGTATTAACACATAAAATTACTAATAATTCTGACTGGCTGTTTAAAACTGAAACTCACATTTTTTCCAATTAATTTATAAATCATAAACTTACCTTGAATAACCAGTGTAGTTCCACTTCCAAATAATATCTCCCCACATGTGGCCACAGCACAGTAGTAAGTCCCAGCATCAGAGGAGCTGACGTTCTTAGAGAAGCGATAAACACATGTCTTCTGATGGTCAGATCTTTCATCACATATATTACTTCTGTTTCTGTCAGTGTAGATGATGTTTGGAAGAGATTTATCTGATCCCTCTCTGACCCAGAGAATATTGAGACCTCCTGGACACGTCTTGTTGTCAGAGTCAGAGAAGACTGAACACTGGAGCGTCATTGTGTCTCCTGGTCGGACTGGATTTGATTCTATCAGTAACTGACTGACTGCAAAGTTTGATGTCCTCTGAGCTTTTCCTGTGTAATACAAATCACATTTTTCCAAACATGCATAGAAAAATTTTCAAAGTTTGTAAAAGTAGGTTGGCTTATTACCTTTTACTAACAAATACATCCCACCCCATGTAGTTCCAATCCATTCTGTGTTTGTACAATGATAGTGAGCCTCATCCTCTTGAACTGTCTCTAAAATGATCAGGCTGCTAAAATTTGCATCATTATTTATCCGAAATCTTGAGCTCAAAAATCCAGGACTAAAATCAGCTTTAGACTGAATCAGAGTAACTATTAATTTAAGAGTATCCCCGACACTCTGCTTGTACCATTTGACTCCTCTAACGCTGAGCTCTTTGGGAATAGCGCATGTCAAGGTTGCTGGTTCACCAAGCTGAACAGTTTCAACTGGAACCAGAGAGTCTGAAATAAGAGAAAACAGAAAAAATAAACTTTTTTTGCTGTGGTAACTTTCCATTGTAAAGCTAGTTTAGTCTGTGCAAATGTATTTGACATATAAACATTTTTAGACAACTTTTTTAAAAAGGCACTTACATCCTTTGTGAAGACAAAATAATGTAATCCATAGGACAAGCATTTTGACAGTGTTTCTTGTTGGGGACCTTACTGGTATTTTAGTGAGTGAAGGCGGTGAGATGTATTCAGATGACAAAAATGTATCTGATTGGCTGAGAGAATAGATTCAAACGTACACTTAAAGTACCTCCTCCTGCGCTTTGTAACACCATCTCTCTTTCATGTTCTATTGCAATTTTCCAGATTATTCAGTTTTTACGTTTGACTACTTTTGAACGCTGTTTATTTGATGTTTATTCTTGTTCTTGGATCTTATGTAAAAAATACCTCAAACATTTCACACTCTGCATTTCAGAGCAGGTTGGGTATTTTATAGTTCAGAGGTCATGACACCCCGAAGTGCTGAAGAGCAGGGTGAACCAATGTTTCTTGGCCTAAGGAGATGGTTTAAGCTCCTATAAAAAATAATAACCAATTGGTAATTTTTGTAGCGAATTTAATTAGCATTAATGAGATATGTCAAGAGAAGTCTCACTCGATAACCCCACGGTGGAGCTAGAGGTAAATCCAGAATGATGCTGAGCATAAGCTACATGATTTTTTAAATTAGAAAAATTAGATGTTTTCTTTGCATCAGCTGGCTTGACAAAACTATGAACCCAATAATGGGTATTATAATGAGATAATATCAACTCTTTATTGGTCAAGACAGCCTTTTTTCCTGACCTATTAAAAACATCCCATCTATTTCATGAGCTGAGATGATGAACAGGTGCAGACCAATGAAAGATTAGTCTAAAAATATATTTCAACTCATGGAGAGAAAGAGAAATATTAAAATAGTAAATATATATCAGTAAATCTCAATTTTTCACTCAGTGTATTGTCAATACCTGCTGTTCATTTTTAGGTGAGTAATTGGTCAGTAAGACAAGGAAGTGTCTTACCGAATCCCAGATTCATCCCAGATTAATACCGGATCTCCGAACCACCTCTGCTGTCTCCTTATGATGGAGAAAGGTTCTAGGATTGAGTTCTGATATGCTCTGGGAGCTCTTTTCTGCTCTCTATATCTGTGATCTAACTGTTTTAGTCATTACCCAAAATTTGTGCCAATAAATAATCCACAGAATCCAGAATCCACAGTTTTGCTTTCATGGCCAGCTCTCTATTTAGAATCAGAATCAGAATCAGATCAGAATCAGAAAGGGGTTTATTGCCAAATGTTGAGCAGGTTTACAACATTAGGAAATTGCTGCGGTGCTTCAGTGCAAACATACTGTCATAAATTACGCTTAAACAGACATGAAAAAAATAAATAAATAAAATAAAAATAAGAATAAGAATTAAAAGTGCTAGTAGAAAGATATATACATGAGTGCAGGTGGTGATCAGTGCCAAAACATGGAATGATGCAGTGAACACAGCGTAGGGTCATGTGTTAGTGGTGGGAACAGTCGTACGTTTATTGTTCATGTGTCCAACAGCAGAGGGGAAGAAACTGTTCTTATGGCGAGAGGTTCTGGTGCGAATGGACCGGAGCCTCCTGCCTGAGGGGAGCAGGTCAAACAGACTGTGTCCAGGGTGAGAAGGGTCAGCTGAGATCCGAGCTGCACGCCGCAGTGTCCTGGAGGTGTACAGGTCCTGCAGAGATGGGAGTCTGCAGCCAATCACCTTCTCAGCAGAGCGCACAACACGCTGCAGTCTCTGTTTGTCCCTGATAGTGGCTCCAGCGTACCACACGGTGATGGAGGAGGTGAGGATGGACTCGATGATTGCGGTGTAGAATTGCATCATCGTCCGTGTTGGCAGGTTGAATTTCTTCAGCTGCCTCAGGAAGTACATCCTCTGCTGGGCTTTCTTGATGACGGAGGTGATGGTGGGCTCCCACTTCAGGTCCTGGGTGATGGTGGTACCCAGGAAGCGGAATGAGTCCACAGAGGTGATGGGGGTGTCAGTCAGGATGATGGGGGGGAGTGGGGCTGTGTGCTTCCTGAAGTCCACAATAATCTCCACTGTCTTCTGGGCATTCAGCACCAGGTTGTTGTGGCTGCACCAGGACACCAGACGTTCAACCTCCCTCCTGTAGGCAGACTCATCCCCGTCCGAGATGAGTCCGATAACGGTGGTGTCATCTGCAAACTTGATTAGCTTGACGACTGGT
>NW_024583598.1:48641-57541 GCF_018398535.1 Haplochromis burtoni
TTTGTGTTGTATGAATGGCCTTAAGGGGGCTTTTCAATAGGAAAAGCTATAAAACTTGTAAAAAAAATGCAGTTAAAAGTTCAAAAGTGATACTTGTGCTTGTTTTTGGTGAGCATCAGATCAAGCAAATTAAGAATTTGCCATTCAAAGACGCTTTTCTTATAGTTTATGTTATGTAATATTCAATACTGAACTGTAAATTTAGTCTTTTTCAAGAAAGCAATTTCTTTTTTCACTGTTTTCATAAAAGCCTTATTTTTATGCTTTTACTTCTAAAGAAAACCTCCATGAGGTTTGAGGCCCCGAGAGGTTTGAAACCTTTTGTCCACCACAATGGAAAATAGTTGAAAATTAGAACGGGTATCACTTTAGCTAGTTTCTAAATTTATAAATTATGAACTCAGCTTTGGCGGCTCCAGTGTCACTGAAATGCAGCCAGATGCTGCTCATTTTGCTTGTATCTCCACTTTTTCCTGAGACGCTTGCATTTTAATCTATAGTACTTCATCTCTGTGTACATGGGCTGTACCACTACACTTGCTGTCTTGTCTGCCCCCTTCCTTCTCTCACATAATGTTATGATCCCAGTCTGTCTTTGCACATGATTGGCCGCATGATGTGCCCATGACAATAAAAGTCCCATCCCTACCTGCATGGATTCTCAGCAGGGCTGAAGATTTGACTCCCTCATACTGATGGGCCATTAATAACTAACATATGAAATTATCTTGCAGGACAGATATAATGTGGCCCACAGGCTATACATTTGAAACACTTCATCTAAGGAGTCAAGTAACCACACGATTTTCCACAATTAGACAATTCTAGACTTTAATTTTTGACTGTGTACATGTGGTTGACTCTCTAATATATATGACTGTCTACCTTTTCTAAAAGATCATCACAGAACAAAGTGGAAAATAACAGAATGACATTAAAACGTGATAACATTCAAATATATAATTTTATTATAATATGTTATTTATTTTTTCAATAAATATAACTGTATTTTTTGTTTCAGAATTTAAATAAAACCCACGATGGAGCTTGAAATGCATTTCACACTTGCATTTGTCATAAAAAATATAGTAAACCCTAATAACAGTAGTTACTCGACTGCAGAAGCACTGACATCAGTGTAGACTGTCCCCCCCTCTGCTGCTTTTTCACTCCTTTGTGGTAATTTGCTGCTTTTCCTCGTAGTGATGTTTGGTGCAGAGTAAACAACTACTGTCTGAGTAAAAAAAACAAAAAACAAACATTCAAGAGTAAAATGTACCATTGTCTTTATATTTTCTTTTTTTTCAGTTTACCTTACCTGCTGACTCTGCTGATCACCACTCCCTGTCCCAACATCTGTTTAAAAGACAGAGAAATTTACAATGACAGATACTTTCTGCATGGTTATTTTGCACCAAAGCTGATAGATATACTAATGTGAGTATAACTTTTATTACCACACCAACAACTGGATGTTTTCTTCTTGATGGTATAAATCAGGAAGGCTATAACGATCAGACTTGTAGCCAAAGCAGCACATAATATAAATAGAACTGTATTGGCCTTTTGCAAGTCCCACATGTTGAGTCCTGGAAAAATAAAAGCACCCAGTAATAATTATTACTTTTAGTGACATTATAAACTGGGAAAAAAAAAACTTTTACGCTGATGTTAAACTAGCCTATTCTAAATTAATATAGAATTCTTCAAATTTACCTTTAACATCCAGTTTTATTCCATTTCCAAAAATTATATGTCCACATGTGGCCACAGCGCAGTAGTACGACCCGGCATCAGAGGAGCTGACATTCTTGGAGAAGCTGTAGACACATTTCTGTGTGGAGGAAGCCTCTGGACTCCTCTCACATTTATCACTGTTTCCATCAGCATAAATCAAGTTGGGGTGAGAGTTATCAGATCTCGTGCTGAACCAAAACACACTGTCATTTCCAGGACATGCACTGTTCTCTGGGTTAGAGAGGACTGAACACTGCAGAGTCACTGGGTTTCCCGGATGGAGGGGACCAGATTGAGGCATCTGAATGATGTCAGTGATAGCCGTCTCTGGCCCTTAGAAAATAATTAAGTAACTGTTAATATAAATACATAAATCAATAAATTCATGTTTTACTCATTTTAGTTAGATATTGATTCGTAAACATGGGTAAGAAATAATCAGTTCTGTTTACCTTTAATTTTTAAAAATGTTGCATTTATAAAGTCCATGTCCAGTTGGTCCACTTTTATGCAGTAATAAAGACCAGTGTCACTTAGCCTAGTTTGACTTATTTCCAGAATAAAGGTTCCAGGTTCTTGCTTTGCTGTAATGTGAGGAGTGGTGTTAACACCGTCATAATCAAAGGTAAATGTTCCTCCCAAGAATTCAGGCCAGCTTCCAGAAACAATCCTGATCCAATACAAGTTTGCTTCATATTCAGATGTCGGGCGCGCACATGTCAGGGTCACATTTTCTCCAACACCAATAGTCTTCGTTCCAAAAAACACATAATCAGTGCATCCTGAAAGTCAAATTAAGCAGAGCAGTTAGATATAGAGAGAGAGAGATATTCCACATGTTAAATTGGAGAAATATATATGGAAAAAAGCCGACTCAAAACTTACGACCAGCTCTGAAGCCCAGCAGCATATAAAATACGATCAGCATTTTCTGATGGATTTACTTGTGACTCATTTACATTTAGGCATACTAAGATGATGCTCCTTAATATAATCACATCAAGTGGGAGGGAACAATTTCAGAACAATCTGATTGGCTGTTTGTTATGTTGGTGCTCCGTTCTACTACCACAATGGAAATTATATCAATCATCTTTCCGGCCTAAACAACCGAAACAACACCAAGAGCACAGTTTTCTTTTACAGTGGGTTTCTGTAACTCACAGAAAGTAAACAAAAGAGGCGTTACGGTAAACCAAAACACTCTCACAAAAACACCTTTAAATTTCCACAATTGTCTTTATGCTAACTGGTCGTGCTGTTTATGCATCATACAAACAACATCTTTATCAACTACAATAACATAAAATGGGTGACATATATATACATACACATATATGTCACCCATTTCAGTCAAGTTTGTGTGCCTGGGGCATTGCACCTTTACTGCTGGTGTGCACGAGATCATTGTCCTGTAGGCTGTCTCACTTTTGTTCACACTTCAGCTGTCTTACAGATGGCTTCAAACTTTACACTATAATACTTTGATATTATGAGGATTTCATGGTTGATTAAATGATGGAAAGGCGACGAAGCCTGTGACTGCAAAAACAGCCTAATTCATCCATTTCACCATCATGCTTGAAAGTTTGGTATGAGGTGCTTTCAAACAAACCATACTTGATTAGTGTTTTAATAATTGAGCTATCACAAACATTAATATCGAGACCGATGTCTGCTGAGTGTGAGATATAGCTCTTTTTTTGGTGGGGGTGGGGCACAACTATGCATAAAGATTTGAAGTTAGGTCATAGAGTGTATATAAAACATCAATGTAGCTTCCAATCCAGAAAATTAAAGCTAATGAACAAGTACCTTATACCCAAAATATTTCCTTTGACAATCTGGGGGTGACTCAACATTTTTATGTTGAGTTGATGACTAGATTAACCTGTTTCAAGCCTAATTGTGTCAATGTTCTGGGCCATTTGACCCAGCCTTTTGAGTTTATGGTGCTTTTATGTGTGTTGTAATACCCACTGTAAAACAAAACTGTGCTCTTGGTGTTGTTTCGGTTGTTTTTCTATTTTTTCAGTACTCAGTTCTCTCTATTGTTTAGTTATATTTCCGTTTCCCTGGTGTCTTGTCGAGATGTCTTGTCTCCCCTTCCATGTCTCCCCTGCCGGTCATGTTTATTCCATAATTCCCCAGCCCATCATCTCTCTCTCTCTGGTGCTCTCTTGTCCTCTCTCGCTCGTGATCCCTTGCTCCCTCTCCCATCTGCATTTCCTCCTGTGTCAAGCTCATGTGTCACTCTACGTCTCTGTGTTTCCTGTTTTATTTTAATAGTGTCGTGGTCCATGTTCAGTATGTTCAGTTCCCCTGTGGCATCACATCCATTTGTATCAGTTTTGTTCCCCATGTGTTTCCACTTCCTTCACTGTCCTTCTATGCATTTAAGTCTTCTGTTTTCCGTGGTTTGTTCGCAGGTCGTCTGTTCGTCTCCCCCATGTTCTCGGTCCGTAGTTTTTCCATGTTACCTGTGCTTTGCTGTTAGTTTAGTTTTTCCCAGTTTAGAGTCAGCCTTTGGTTTTGGTCTCTCCTATTTTGTGTCTTTGTGTTTCACCTTAATAAACGGCTCGTCTTTTGTTAAATATGATTTCTGTCTTCAGCGTTTGGGTCCTCTTAAATAAACCCTTTGACATACTGAATGCAATCTGATGTAGCTTCTGTTGTGGAAGTTTTCCATTAAATAAAGCCTGCAGACAAGCGGTGAGCGGTAGCTAACATTCTTTAATCAAATCACAAAGAACAGAAAACCCAAGCTTGATGAAGTCCCTGCATGACCGCGGGGCAGACGGTCAGCAGAGTCTCCCTGAGCCCAGCATGGCTCTCAGTTAAATACCTTCTCCAGGAACAAAAGGCAGTACACAGCTGTTTCACACCTTAAGGTTCACACTCCCTTGCTACCTCCCAGACTCCTCGAAGAGACAAAAGACTCTTCCTGTGGAGTTGTCTGCTTCCCCCAACTTCCTTACTAGACCCCCACCATTTGTCTTACTGTATGAGTGTGAGACTTGTTAAAATCCAGTGGCACCAAGGCATCATACAATAAAATAATGTGATTAATACATAAATAAAAGAAATTCCTATACACTTCTGTTCCCTATTACAGTCTAAAATAACAAAAAGGAAATTGTGCTTTAGGGTCTGGTTACTTTGTAATTGACATGTTATAATCATATGGGTTTCCAGTATCCTTTGGTTTTTCTGCCAACTCCACCACTCACTTATCATGTCTAGTTACATCAACATGGTAACCCCTAAGACACTTCATAAATTCACAACAAGACTTCACAAAACAATTGCTGATCTTACGCTATGTTTTCCATCTTTTAAATACAGTCTGTGTCTGAGCTCAGCTTAACACGAGCAGAATTTTTTTTTAAAACGTGTTTACCCAAGTGTGTTTTAGTGCCCACTCCACCAGTACCTTTTTATATATGTCTAAGATAGTCACTAGTAAAGTCAAATAAATCAGTGCAATTTTGGTACAATACACTAGCATACATCCAGCTGACATCAGATTAGGCTTATGGTTAGGAAATGTGTCGATGTGCTTAGCAAATATGCTAAAAATGTTGCTTTTTGAGACAACATGGAGAAAATGCTGCGAGTGTAGGACTCAACACAATGATCCTATCAAAGATAGACAATGTGGCTCCAACGTGATTCCTCCCACTGTACAAAATGAAGCTCGGTTTATCAGGGCTACTGTGTTTTGCATGTTTGGAGCCTGAGTTGCACAGTAATGACTCTGGGATGGAGTTGCTGCTTTGAACTCCACCCACTCACCCGCTGGAGGTGACTGGGAACACGCCCCTCTGCACTTTTTACAGCTTTTAACAGTTGCTACAGTTTTAACAATGTCCGCTGGTGGTTTTACAGCAACTGACTATTAAACTAATATAAATGCAGCCATATCACTGCTTTTAAAAAGCAGCACTCACATCATTCTGTAGCCTCTACTGATTAATTCATTAGCTAGAATAGCCATTAGCATCTAGCTAGTGCTACACTGTGTTCGAGGCTTTTTAGCAATTCTACACACCTGTGTTGCTGTCATAGTTAATATGTTTGAATAATAATCCCTTATTATTTTTTGTTATTCTCAATTTAGACAAAGAGATTATATCAAGCATTACACATTACACAGGCCTACAGTGTTGTAATTATCACAACTTAAAATTAAATGCTGTCCTTTGACACTTTACCATTTGAATGAGGATGATAGAAAACAAGCTTATTCAGTTTGACAGTTTGACATCCATCGCACACTCACAGAGCTCTCTCCTGCCTGATAGCATGTAGATAGAAAAGTTTAAATGGAATGTTTTATAGGAATGTAATTTGTCCTTTTATTTAACAGCAGATTTCCCCCCAGACCCTGGGAGATGGGGCAGATTTCCAAAATGTTGGAAGAAGACCATCAGAGCCAGGCTGGGTGTGGTTACCTGGTTCCAGAAATTTGGAGACAATTCCTCCCCTTCTTACATCACCGCTGTCCTGTGCCAGATGTTCCGTTGACCCACTGAGGCCATATCCACACTAATACGTTTTTTTGTTTGAAAATTCATCTTTTTCTTTACGTTTTGGCATTTTTGCTCAAGGAAAACGGAGCTTTTTGAAAATGATCTCCACAGTGGATACATTTGAAAACGCTGTTTTCGTATCGCAGTGTGGACAGCGAAAACGGAGGCTTTTGAAAACGATTGCACATTTTAGTCATATGATGCAGTCATGTGATCAATTCTACTAAGCCTCTGGGCCTGCAGCTTGGTTCACTCTGGCACAGCTGGCTGCCGGCAGCCGGTGCAGCCCCCTATAGCTTCTGCTCGGTGGCTACTGGGTGACGCCTTGTCTGGGGATCCTCAGCCCTTCCCATGAGGGTGGCACGGATGCCCCTCCGGTGGTCCTCCTTGGGCTCTCGCACTCTGAGGGCCTCTGGATGTCTGGGGCCTGGATCTCCTCCATGCCTGCTTCATGCCCTGGGGGACGGGGCTATGGCTCTCTACATCCTCTTGCAGATCATTACATGGGAAACCATTTGAATACAAGCGCGCTGATCCACACAGGTGTGCACACGGGTGTTCACTGTTCGTAGACTTAAATTACACCTTTCTTGGCTGCTACTTCAAAGCACATTGTGCGCTGTCTGTCCTGCGTGCTGCACAACAACATTGAATATTTAGTATTTACTGCTGTTTACACTTAGCTAGATTAATGCGATGGTGTTGTGTTTAGTATGTTGCTTTGGGTTTTTTTGCTTGTTTTCTATTCTTCTCTCTCAACAGGTGATCCAGGAGATTTTTTTTCCCCCTTTCTCACTGTCCCTCTCCCCTTCTGTTTTTCTTTTCCTTCCTCTTTCTTTCTCCCTTTCCTATCCCTCAGTCATGTCTGTCCCGTCTGTAACAACTGAAAATAAAATAAAATAAATAATAAAAACAAAGGTCGATCAAATGGACCAATACGGCAATGCCACGATGATCCATTTGGCAAAATAAATCCATTGGGTATCCTTGTTGGTCTTCAGACAACAATTCTGACGGCTAAAGAACCAAATGGGACAGGCAAGAAAAAAAAAATTCTACTAAGATGGCGGAGAACATTGTACAGCAGTTGTTTTGTTTGCTGTCAATTTTGACAGCCCTATTAAAGATTATCAGTTTGTACATGCTAGCTCCAGATAAAACTTGGCACTTTTCCTCAACATCCTCAACAAAACGCCGGTTTCAGATTTGATGATAAATAATCAGATGATGTTTCTGACATATTTTCAGAAACATCATCAGCAGGAAAAACAACAGGACTCAAAAACTTCACCAGCAGCTCTTTCTGAGCTCTCAATGAGGGAAATATTCTTTGGACCTCCAGTTTAGGCAGATAAAGACAGATAAACCCAGCACTTTTTGAACAGTACAATAGCAAACTTTGTGTAGCGTTAGAAGCTCTGCACAGAGGCTCTGGACTTTTATGTGATGATGTTGTACTCAGTTTTGGAAAAAATTAAAAAAGCACTATAATTAAAATCTGGTTACTCTGATAGGAATGCCTCTCAATTAACTTATGGCAAATAACACACACTATTAGCAAAATCCATTTACACTCACATTTACAGGCAATTTATAATCTCTGATGTATCCCACTAAGTGCTTGTCTTTTGGACTGCAGGAGGAAGCTATAGTACCCATGTATACATGGGGAGAACATGCAAAGGTCTATCTATCTAGCTATCAGATCTGCTTGCACCATTTGACCCATCTATTGCTGAGCTCTTTCACATGTTAAGGTCTCTAAGCTGTACTGTAGGTTTTTGGTTTTTTTTCTGTGTACTCACTGAAAATAATGTTCTTGGCCATATGATTCTTTCTTTATTGCAAAAAGGAGAACAAACAGTTAATACAGTGAAAAATCAAGGATGTAATACAACACAAGTATGTTGCTATGAGACATTGCCAGTGATGGTGTCTGTTGACTATAAATATTAATTAAGATTAAAAAAAGACACAAAAACAAAGAAAAGACCAAAGAGTCCAATATACAGCATGTTTAACAAGGAAAAATCAGGATCAATTTAAATTTGAGGAGATGCTTAAAATTATCATTGACATCAGCATTTAACTTGAGAGTAGACACTGTCTTCAGCACACTCTCTCTTCTTTCTTCCTCTCGTTTTTCTTTCAGAGAAATTCAGCGCAGCGTAGTTTAGTTCTTCATCAACGACGGTCTGGGTAGTAATTAAAAAAATGTTATCTATGTAGCTATATAGATATATTCTGACATATTTTAAGTAAATAATGATGCATTTTCATCACTTACTGGTTGGCGTGAGGCGCCAGTTTGTGCATCTGATATAGCATTTTCTTTTCCTAAGAACAAGATAAATAATAAAGACAAATACGAAATATTTTCAGAACTTAAAATTTATTGACTAATGAAGGCTACAAAAATCATTATGGAGGCCTCAGTATTGCAAGAATTATTTATGATGTGTGCAATGGTTACAGTAATTCTTTTAATGTGATTATCTATATATAATAAATACATATTTAGTATTTCCATCATTTAAGCCCATATGGAAAAGATCTTATAATGTTTGTATCTGTCTTGTGTGAAACTTGTATGAAAAGCATACAAGAGTGAAAACAGATATAAGATCCCTT
>NW_024583598.1:58279-61135 GCF_018398535.1 Haplochromis burtoni
GAGATTTATCTGATCCCTCTCTGACCCAGAGAATATTGAGACCTCCTGGACACGTCTTGTTGTCAGAGTCAGAGAAGACTGAACACTGGAGCGTCATTGTGTCTCCTGGTCGGACTGGATTTGATTCTATCAGTAACTGACTGACTGCAAAGTTTGATGTCCTCTGAGCTTTTCCTGTGTAATACAAATCACATTTTTCCAAACATGCATAGAAAAATTTTCAAAGTTTGTAAAAGTAGGTTGGCTTATTACCTTTTACTAACAAATACATCCCACCCCATGTAGTTCCAATCCATTCTGTGTTTGTACAATGATAGTGAGCCTCATCCTCTTGAACTGTCTCTAAAATGGTCAGGCTGCTAAAATTTGCATCATTATTTATCCGAAATCTTGAGCTCGAAAATCCAGGACTAAAATCAGCTTTAGACTGAATCAGAGTAACTATTAATTTAAGAGTATCCCCGACACTCTGCTTGTACCATTTGACTCCTCTAACGCTGAGCTCTTTGGGAATAGCGCATGTCAAGGTTGCTGGTTCACCAAGCTGAACAGTTTCAACTGGAACCAGAGAGTCTGAAATAAGAGAAAACAGAAAAAATAAACTTTTTTTGCTGTGGTAACTTTCCATTGTAAAGCTAGTTTAGTCTGTGCAAATGTATTTGACATATAAACATTTTTAGACAACTTTTTTAAAAATGCACTTACATCCTTTGTGAAGACAAAATAATGTAATCCATAGGACAAGCATTTTGACAGTGTTTCTTGTTGGGGACCTTACTGGTATTTTAGTGAGTGAAGGCGGTGAGATGTATTCAGATGACAAAAATGTATCTGATTGGCTGAGAGAATAGATTCAAACGTACACTTAAAGTACCTCCTCCTGCGCTTTGTAACACCATCTCTCTTTCATGTTCTATTGCAATTTTCCAGATTATTCAGTTTTTACGTTTGACTACTTTTGAACGCTGTTTATTTGATGTTTATTCTTGTTCTTGGATCTTATGTAAAAAATACCTCAAACATTTCACACTCTGCATTTCAGAGCAGGTTGGGTATTTTATAGTTCAGAGGTCATGACACCCCGAAGTGCTGAAGAGCAGGGTGAACCAATGTTTCTTGGCCTAAGGAGATGGTTTAAGCTCCTATAAAAAATAATAACCAATTGGTAATTTTTGTAGCGAATTTAATTAGCATTAATGAGATATGTCAAGAGAAGTCTCACTCGATAACCCCACGGTGGAGCTAGAGGTAAATCCAGAATGATGCTGAGCATAAGCTACATGATTTTTTAAATTAGAATATGGATGTTTTCTTTGCATCAGCTGGCTTGACAAAACCTATGAACCCAATAATGGGTATTGTAATGAGATAATATCAACTCTTTATTGGTCAAGACAGCCTTTTTTCCTGACCTATTAAAAACATCCCATCTATTTCATGAGCTGAGATGATGAACAGGTGCAGACCAATGAAAGATTAGTCTAAAAATATATTTCAACTCATGGAGAGAAAGAGAAATATTAAAATAGTAAATATATATCAGTAAATCTCAATTTTTCACTCAGTGTATTGTCAATACCTGCTGTTCATTTTTAGGTGAGTAATTGGTCAGTAAGACAAGGAAGTGTCTTACCGAATCCCAGATTCATCCCAGATTAATACCGGATCTCCGAACCACCTCTGCTGTCTCCTTATGATGGAGAAAGGTTCTAGGATTGAGTTCTGATATGCTCTGGGAGCTCTTTTCTGCTCTCTATATCTGTGATCTAACTGTTTTAGTCATTACCCAAAATTTGTGCCAATAAATAATCCACAGAATCCAGAATCCACAGTTTTGCTTTCATGGCCAGCTCTCTATTTAGAATCAGAATCAGAATCAGATCAGAATCAGAATCAGAAAGGGTTTTATTGCCAAATGTTGAGCAGGTTTACAACATTAGGAAATTGCTGCGGTGCTTCAGTGCAAACATACTGTCATAAATTACGCTTAAACAGACATGAAAAAAATAAATAAATAAAATAAAAATAAGAATAAGAATTAAAAGTGCTAGTAGAAAGATATATACATGAGTGCAGGTGGTGATCAGTGCCAAAACATGGAATGATGCAGTGAACACAGCGTAGGGTCATGTGTTAGTGGTGGGAACAGTCGTACGTTTATTGTTCATGTGTCCAACAGCAGAGGGGAAGAAACTGTTCTTATGGCGAGAGGTTCTGGTGCGAATGGACCGGAGCCTCCTGCCTGAGGGGAGCAGGTCAAACAGACTGTGTCCAGGGTGAGAAGGGTCAGCTGAGATCCGAGCTGCACGCCGCAGTGTCCTGGAGGTGTACAGGTCCTGCAGAGATGGGAGTCTGCAGCCAATCACCTTCTCAGCAGAGCGCACAACACGCTGCAGTCTCTGTTTGTCCCTGATAGTGGCTCCAGCGTACCACACGGTGATGGAGGAGGTGAGGATGGACTCGATGATTGCGGTGTAGAATTGCATCATCGTCCGTGTTGGCAGGTTGAATTTCTTCAGCTGCCTCAGGAAGTACATCCTCTGCTGGGCTTTCTTGATGACGGAGGTGATGGTGGGCTCCCACTTCAGGTCCTGGGTGATGGTGGTACCCAGGAAGCGGAATGAGTCCACAGAGGTGATGGGGGTGTCAGTCAGGATGATGGGGGGGAGTGGGGCTGTGTGCTTCCTGAAGTCCACAATAATCTCCACTGTCTTCTGGGCATTCAGCACCAGGTTGTTGTGGCTGCACCAGGACACCAGACGTTCAACCTCCCTCCTGTAGGCAGACTCATCCCCGTCCGAGATGAGTCCGATAACGGTGGTGTCATCTGCAAACTTGATTAGCTTGACGACTGGT
>NW_024583599.1:0-3123 GCF_018398535.1 Haplochromis burtoni
AGAGATACTTATACACCATATACAATTTTCACCTGCCCAGCAGACAGTTAAAATCAGCAGCCCTGCCCTATAGGCCATTGTGTGATCTGAGTGTTAAATGTTTCCTTCAACCCTCAGTTAAGTAGAAGTTGAGTTTTTGCATTTGAATTGCTGACTCCTCCTCACAGACAGGAATCAACTGCTTCTGACAAGATTTGTGTTGCACTTTGTATTATAACTGCGTAATAATGGGAAAAGAAGGGTAACAAGGCAGAAACAAGAAGGTAATAATGGAGTAATTTTCAAACCATTACTACTCAATTACCTGTGGTAGTTTCTGTCTAATAAGCAGGAAACAGAAGTGCAAAATAGGTTTACATTTTGCACTTCTGTTTCCTGCCTTTTTTCGATGAAATATATTGTCTAAACCTAAACTTAGTATAGAGAAATGACCATATGAGGTATAGTAGAATATTAAAACATGTACAGACTTTTACGACTTGCAGTTAGTTTGTGGCTCTAATTTTTCAAGTAACAACTGGTAAAAAAATGATTACATAACCAGCTTTAAGGCTCACATTACACACAAATAAAATGAGAAAACAAGAACAAAATAATTTTATAGAAATCTGTAAAAGTTTCCATTGATTGATTTAAAAAAAACACATGTCTAGCATCTCACTGTTTCTAATATGTAACTTCACACTTTACATATTATTAAGAATTTTTATTTTTGTCTTTGTACACAACTATTTTTTTGTGTTTCTCACAACAACTAAATGTTGTGAGGCAAAATGACAACAAATGGAAACTAAAGACCCTCCACCAGAATTGTGCTACTGATTTATTTAACTCCTTATAACCTTACCTTGTTTATTTATTTGTTGCATTCTGAAGTTAAGACCTAAAAAGATATTTTTAGTGTTTGTGTTTTTAATGTATATTTTTACAAGTGATTTTCTTTTTCTCATCGACTGTCTCTTCCTCTAACAATCATCTATGTCAAAACATAATAAGAGGCCTGGGGGCTCCTCCTCTGGTGAGTTTAAGTATTGAGGCTCTGAGGGGTTTTTGTACAGAGCTGCTGATTGTGTGTGTTAATGTGGGAGTCTGGCACAGTAATACACAGCTGTGTCTTCAGGCTGCATATTCTGTCCACTTAATGTCACTCTGTTGTTGGAGGAATCTGTGGAAATGCTGAACTTGCTTTTAAGTGAATCTTTGTAGTATGTTGTAGATCCAGCTGCCATCCCAATCCACTCCAGTCCTTTTCCTGCAGGCTGTCTGATCCAAGCTGTGTAGTAGCCAGTAACAGAATAAGAAACCTGACAGGTGATGGTCAGACGTTGACCTGGCTGCACAGTCTCTGAGGCTGGCTGTGTCAGCTGTGCACACTTCACACCTGGAAAAAAAAAAAGATTTCTGACAAATTTGTGACAAATTGTTTATATTACAAAACAAATACTGTGAATGTTAAAGAGACTCACATGAAGTGGCTAAGAGCAATAACAGAGCTACAGAAAACATGTTTTTTGATGAACGTGTCATGACGCGAACTCCACAACACAGTCTGATGTGAAGCTTTTATACCTGCATAACAGAAGAAGTCAATGAATTTGCATACAAATGCATAAAGCATTCATTAGGGTCTAACTGAAGCCTGGTGAAAAAAACTGCCTATACAAACAACATGAAAACATGCAAGGAAAATTATTATATTAGATTCTAATTTCATTACTCACTCAGATGTAAGACATACATTATGAAAGGTGACTTCGTTTTACTGTTGTTACTTTGCAATGTATTTTAAGTTCAAGCAATGAGATGAAAAGGAACTATGAGAGTTATTTCAGTTAATCTTATATTAGACTGCTGTTACACACACACTCTCAGATATCAGCTGTACTCTACCTAAGTGCTTCTCAAATAAATATAAAATTGTGACTCAATTGGTATCATCTAAATACTGTAAATTATTAAGTTAATAGTAAATAGTAATATGTAAGATTGCCTGTAAGAACAGTTATAACAAGTGTATTTTTGTGGAAGGCAAAGTAAGAATGTTCTAAGTATGTGCCGGATGTTTGAATCACCCTTTAAAAGAGTCCATGTCAGAGTCACTGTGTTCAGTCCAGCCACTGTGACCCTCGAGCACAGTAACAAATAGAATCTTCATTTTTCAAACTGTTTATCTCCAGATTCACATGCTTTTTTGCTGTTGTCTCTGGAGATGTTTAAACAGGCTTGAGCTGACTGAAAATACTCACATATCCTGAGATACAGCTCCACTTTTTTTTATAGTGTCTCTCACTGAAATAAACATACAACAGAACATAACAGACTGATAAAATATATGTGGTGGGGTGTGGGCTGTCAGTCAGCTGCAGAGGCAGTGGTTTCAGGGGGCAGGGTCAGTGGGAGGCTGGCGGCATTCATCTAATCATGCGTTGAGTAGCACGCCGGAACCTGGAGATGCGAGCTGAATGTGGAACTGTACAAAAAATAAAGAATAAACTCCAAGAAGTCATATGTTGCCACAAATTAAATGAGAAATGGCTCTGATGTGTTTATAAGCAGGCAAAACGTGCATAGACGTCCCTCTGCAGGAGGAATTTGGTATTCAAAAACTCAGTTACACAACTTATAACCATTTTGGAAAGCAGATAAAATCATATAAGATTATGAACTGTGTGTCTAGTGTTAATCTGTACATAAGACATAAACAGTATTTGTAAATCTTAAAAGAATAGTGTTGCCATTTGCTTTCTCTCACAACTTATTCTGCTGAATACCGGATATGTGTGGATTTGTGGATAAGTGGTGGTGAAAAATTTCTCATCATTATACTATGTGTTTATTATTATATAAGAATTAATAGTTTAATCTTTCTATTGTGTTTGCTACAGTAAAACAACCTCATCACAGGATCTTCAGGCAACTCTTCAATATTTTAAACAACACATGGATTTTTCTGCCTTCTCAGTTATATTTACAGTAATGTTTCAGAATGGGTTCTGAAATTTACTGTTAACTGTTAATGGTTTATTTTGAACCTTGGAGTTTGATTGTGTGAGTAGTTTGTGTGGGTAAGTAGCAGAAGAAATGGCCTTTTTTGGGATTAATAAAGTTATCTGAATTGTAATA
>NW_024583599.1:4403-6328 GCF_018398535.1 Haplochromis burtoni
GTTTATTCAGAAACACACACGTTACTAAAATAAATCCACTTAAAGGTCTTTACAATATCCAACTGTCCAGCATAACACCTACAGAGAAAATGATTAAAGCTGAACTAACCTGATCTCTCTTGCTCTTTCTTCTGACTTCATCAGATAATCATATCTGATTATTATATTAAAGAGTGAAAATAATACTAGTCATATTCATCTTAAGCTATTGATGCTATTAACCAGCATGACTGCCCTGCTTTTAACTCCTTTTGTCATTTTGTCCTTTTTAACAACTTTATTAGGGTTTTGAAACTGTTTCTAACAAATGAGAAACTCTTGTGGTATGCATTTGGGTCCTCATAAAAACACATAGTCTGCCACTACAGTGACAATTGGTCTTTTTAAATAGCTTCTATTCAGGTGAAGCTGTTGGAGGTTAGGTCCTTTATGAAGAAAATTAGTTTATTTTAAAATGCTGTCAATCTCAAAGCTGTCATTTTTCTAGTCCAATCATCTTCTTGTCTTCCTTCTTTGAGCAAATCAGCCTCTGCTTAATGTGGTTTAAATCTCAGTGCTCTCACCATTCTCCCTTTTAGACTCTCATTCATGCAACCCATCTCCTCCTCATCCCCACATCACAGGCTAGAAATAAACAAGACGAACTGCTATCTTTAAATGAGAAAAAACAAAGGTAGAAAAATCTACCTGTATTGAAATGTTAAACATTGGTTAAAATTGCAGTAATCTGCTGCACTACTCAAAGAAGCTGAAATGCAGGATAGTGACACTGAAATCGTTAAATGTTCCCAGTGGTGAAAGTAAATAGAGGAAGTAGTTTTTGTATGGCATTTCTATTGCTGTCTCGCACTGTGCTTCGTCGGGCACAGTAATAAACTGCTGTGTCCTCAATTTTCAAGCTGTTCATCTGTAGATAGATTTTACTGCTGGAGTCATCTCTGGAAATGATGAATCTACCCTGGACTGACTGGGAGTATCTGATAGGAGAACTAGAAGTGCCTATATAAGCAATCCACTCCAGTGCTCTTCCAGGAGCCTGTCTAACCCAGGCCATGTAGTAGCTGCCGAGTGTGAATCCAGAGACTGTGCAGGTCAATCTGTGGGACTCTCCAGGCCTTTTAGTAACTGGTTCAGATTCTGTCAGAGTCTGACCATTGACACCTGGTTTTCAAAAATTATGTGAATTAATTTGTGTCACAAAAACATTATTTATGCATATTGAAGTTGAAAAGAGAATCTTCACCTGCCCAGTAGAGAGTAAAGAGAAGCAGTCCTGTCCTGTAGTCCATCATGTTGAATTGCTTGATTGCTTCTGTTCTCCCTGCAGTCAGTTAAGTAGACCTGATGAGTTTTTAAATTTTGCATTGGCTCCTCCTCATAGGAAGCTGATAACTGTACAGTATCACAGATATTCTGAATATGTAGTTTCTGTATAATTTAAATATCAAAGCCAGATCAGTTATGAAAATTATTAATTGTATTTCTTTTACATAAGTTATTCCTTGTAAAGTTTTGTCTTTTTTGTTTATTTTTCTGTTTATATTTTTTGTTTGTTGCTGTGTGAGGCAGGCACGATTGGACCCAAAAGTACAGGACTCACAGGCAAAACTAAACTTAAAGCAGCTTTATTGCAAATTCACAGATAACAAAACTAAAACTGAGAAGACACTAGGCAGGCAGAATCCACAGAACGGAGGGATGAGGGAGATGCAGATAATATAAACACATAAGGGTTAATTAGGGAACAGACCACAGGTGAAAACACAGCTAACATAAATGTGACTGATGAGACAGGGGAAGCAAAATTGAACACAAAGCACAAGAGGCAAAATAAGACACACGGATACACAGACTAGGGCACACAACTTGATGTGGAAAGAGTATAGCAAACATATGGCAAATAGATATGGCAGAGTGGAATGACA
>NW_024583599.1:7163-8098 GCF_018398535.1 Haplochromis burtoni
CCTTTTTTGACTTAGGGTTAGCGTCCTGCATTTTGTGTCCTCACTTTAAATACTCTACAATATGACACCCTGTCTGTTAACCTAATAAGAGTGTCTTTGGACTAAGAGGGGAAGCCAAAGTACTGGGAGTTCACAGAGAACATCCAAACTCTCACACCAGAAAGCTTCAGCCAGCTGCTGGATTCAAACTTTAAATGGAGTAGCTGTGCTTCATGTCACATTATCTAATAATAAAGTGATGCCGCCTAAGAAATGATGTTCACCTCAAATGTGTCATACAAACTTGTCTCCTTCCATTCAAGCTTCTTATGCATTTCTTAATATTCCTTGTTTTCTTGTTTGTTGCATAATCATGTACAGCTCAGTACAGTCTTCCAGATTATCCTCTTTTGTATTATAGTTTGGACGGTTTCATCAACTTTGTCTTTAACCTGTTCCCTGCTTTTTTGATTATTCGCTGCACTGATAGTCTGTTCATGATTGTTACCTGTCTTTAGCTTAAATATTTGGATTGTGGGTTATACTCTTCTGCATGAAGCTTGTGCACAAGTTCAATAAGGAAGATCTGTAATCACTCACCAGCCTTACATGACTACTGCTTTCCCATGCTGTCTAGTCCAATCATCTTCTCAATCACCTTCTCAGAGACAATCAGCCTCAATCTTCGCATGGTTTAAATCTGTGCTCTCCATCATTCTCCATTTCAGATTCTCTTGTAAATCTTGTTCAAGTCTTCCAAGTCATGACTGAAATAGCGTTATGTGTTAAGGTCCTTATAATAAAGACATTTCTTAGTATGTGAATTAATGTTTTGATGGGCTGCATTATGGCACAAGCTTGATATTTTTCAGAACAAACAGTGTTATGTGTCTAGTCATTAAGTAAAAGTGAAAAGTTGCTGCTGGCAGGTAGCTCCATGCCCTCCTGGGTTTTAA
>NW_024583599.1:10067-18639 GCF_018398535.1 Haplochromis burtoni
TTTATTGCAACCTAAAATTGTGGCTTAAAGAGGATCATTTAATTTTTATAAAATGTCAAGTCTGCCTGGACTGATTGGCAAGTTTGGATAAAATAAAGCAGGATAAAACATCTGCTGGGACAAGAGACAAAATGACAAAAATGCAAACAAACTTCGCTGACAGCTGTAGCTCAGTTTATGTGGTATTTTGTCATTCAAACTGGCTAATTTCATTTGATTGTTTTGGTGTCCTTGGATTCTGCGCAAAGCAAATGTTCTTTAAAATACAGTTTTTTCATTGATATTCATAATTGTATCATCATTGTCAGAATATTTAGCATTAACATTACCCAGTAATTATTGTTTGCAAAAAATAAAAATGCAACATCATCACAGCAAAACAATGAACAATGATGGAGGACTTTGTGATTTTTTGTTGTTAATTACAGTTTAAGATGAAACCTATCTCATCTTGCCTTTCTGGTCCAAGCTGTGTAGTAGTCACCAACAAAATAAGAGGCCTGATAGATGATAGTCAAGCGATCATGTGGCTGCACAGTCACAGAGGCTGGATGTGTCAGCTGTTCACACTTAATCACATATTTCCAACTGCCAACAGCAGTAAAAGATCCAAAAACATGGTTTTCGTACGTGCTGTGAACTCCACAGATTTTATAAGCTGTATAATAACAGAGGCCAGTGCGTTTGCACAAAGTCAAACATATGAAAAATCATTGTTTTTAATTGGCGCCAATCATTGAGGCTGAGTGGAACATGTACATATGATATTTTGATTTTATAACTCATTCATATACAACACATCAATGAAATCAATGAAACAACAATTAAACAACAATCCAGAAACTGAACAGGTTAGTGTTCACGTTTCTCTGGGATAACTGGGCTGGCATTTTCTGCTTTATATAAGTGACACATTTAACAGGTTACTGTCAGTCAATTAAGAATTTATATCAGTCTACAAAAGTATTTGGGTCCCGTTAACAGATGCAAAAATAGAAAATATAGGCAAATAAAATAAGGAATACATCTTAATCGAACAAAGAGGGTCATCCACACACCTTCCAATAATACATCAGTTAATCATTTTGCTTCTCAAAATTATCCTGTCTTTTTTCAGGCTATTGCTTAAATTTAACTGTCCCTTTTACCTTGTCAATTTAGCATTAATTGCATAATTAATACAATCTCATTTTCTTACAGTAAAAGGATATATGTAGAGAGGGGTTTTTTTTCAATTTGTTAATTTATTATTTTATTTATTTATTTACTGCATATGAAGGGAAACTTCAAAGTCATTTAAGTCACATGGCTATTTAAGTGTTTTTGTACAGCTGTTCTTCTGTTTTCTGTCACTGTGCTTTCTCGGGCACAGAAGTAAACAGCAGAATCTTCAGCTGTCAGACTTGTGATCTCAAGATACTGTCTGCTGCTGGAGTCTTCTTCAGTGATGATGAAACGACTTTGAAAAGAACTGGCATAGCCAGGAGAATTATTCGAGAGTAGATGGTCTTTTCACCTCAGAGTGATCCTGCTCCAGTTTGACCTCACTCCAAACTCCAGTGAGAAAAAAATCATGTGATCATGAATAAAAAGAAAAGAATAATGAATATATCCTTCCTTAACTTTGAAAATAATTACACAATCAAGAATATAACACATATAACCGAGACAACTAAAATTTAAGTATTTGTATGATTGAAATGTTGTTCTGGAAGTAATTAGATGAGAGTTTATGGTAATGGTTTTATACAACCTACTAAAGATTTCCGTCTACAGGAGCCTTTTGGTATTCAAAACTCACTTACACAACTTATTCTCTATTCTTTATTTTCTTCTTATTTTAGGAAGGAGATAGAAGCATATGATGTTATGAACTAGCTGGTTTTCACTGTTACATTTCTATTGTTGCTTTTTCCTCGTTACTTTTTGCATTGTGTAACTCTTCCCTTCATAATTGAAAGGACTCTCTCTTTCTTCTCAAAATGAGTAATGTTTTTTCATTTCATCAAAATCACTGTGCCTTTTGTCTTTCACAGATGTAAACAGCAGAATCTTCTGCTGTCAGGCTCTTTACTTCAAGGTACTGTCTGCTGCTGGACTCTTCTTCAGTCATGATGAAACGACTTTGAAAAGAGCTGGAATAGTCAGCAGAGTTTGAGCCTGTGTTCATCCTACCAATCCACTCCAGAGCTCTCCGGCCTCTGTCGTATACAGTGCAAATAATAGCTTGTCAGGTCATAACCAGATATGATGAATGACATCTTCACTCTCTCGCCAGGTCTTTTCACCTCAGAGGGAGACTGCTCCAGTTTGATCTCACTCCAAACTCCTGCAAGAACAAAAAAAGAGTTTTAAATATGTAATGCCATTTCTTGGAGAAACTCTCTTGAATGTCAGACTTTTTTTTTTAAGTATCGAGGTAATGTAACAAACATATGTGCAGACTGTCAGTAAAGGTCCGTCAGTTTTCGTGTCATTTATTGATTTACATTGGGAGTAAAGTTGTTGTGTTTTATTGAAGGTGAGGAGGCAATAAAATAAAGAAATAAAGATATTCTGATTCTGAAATAAACATAAGCACGTAGCACTTCCTTGGGATCAATTAATACAATAAAAAAGAATAATGGCAGGATTTTGTACAGCTGCTTAACCAACTTCTATCACTGTGGCCTTCGGGCACAATAATAAACAGCAGAATCTTCAGTCTTCAGGCTGTTCATCTGCAGATACAGCTGCTCTCTGCTGTTGTCTCTGGAGATGGTAAACCGGCCTCTGAACTGACTGAGAGTAGTATGCTACTACCGCCATTACTGATATGAGCAATCCACTCCAGTCCTTTTCCAGGAGCCTGTCTGATCCAGAGCCATATCGTAGCTGCTGAATGAGATTCCAGATGTTGTACAGGTCAATCTGTGAGACTGCTCCAGGTTGTTTAACTGCTGGTTCAGATTCTGTCAGAGTCTGACCATTAACACCTATAAAAATAATGAGAAAATGAGATGACTGCATAACTTTAAAACATGTAACAGATTATTTTAGACCATCAAAAAAACAACTCTTAACCTGCCAAGCAGATAGTTAAAAACAGCAGTCCTGTCCTGCAGTCCATCATGTTGAGATGAGTCTGATTTCTGTCATCATCCCCGCGCTCAGATATGAAGACGCTCTCTGTGTTTTTGCATTGACTCCTCCTCTCAGACATTTGTGTCCAACATCTAAAGAGTGAAGAATAATTAAGGCTTTTTTAAATCGTGTTTATCTCAATTAACATTTTTGGCATTTCCCAAAATGTTTGCCTGACTTCACAGAGAGAAACAGAATCCTGTGATTAGCAAATATTCAAATATTCCGTTTATATTGGGATGAAAGGGTATAAAAGAAGTGTATATTCTTAATTTAAATAATTTATTGAGAAGATGTGATATGCTCAATAATATATTAATGAGTTAGGTTGTTTTTTTATTGTTTTTTCAACCGTTTTTCACAATATGTAAAAACATAACTTCGCACTTATATAACTTTACCTGGATCATATATCAGACAGTTTATCAAAGCAGTCTATGCCTTTAAACATAACATTTCTGTCATCCTTTTTCTCTTGGGATGTACCTGGGATATACTTTCTCCCGTTCTGTAATATTAGCTAGATACACACACACAACTAACAGACTACATCAGAAGTCTAATTGTAATGCTAAATACAGCACCATAAATGATGCACAAATTACATGTTTTTGTCTCTTACATTTATTTGTATTCTTTAAGTCTTAGTGATGAATATGCAATAGAATTTACTTTTATTTGTTAAATAAAATTATAAATTCATGAAACAAAAACATGTGAATTGTAAAAAAAAAAAAAAAAGAAACCATACTAATGGTCTCACCTGTCACCGACATGCTGGCTTTAGGCTTTAATCTGTGGACTTTTCCACTTAAAATTATTCAGTCTATTTATAGTTGGACACTCCAGTCTCATCACCACATCTTTAGACAGACGTCTGAAGGAGTGTTTAGAAGGATTCTAAACATAAACACTGGACATAACTGAGATTTTGAAAGGGAGATGGCCAGTTGAATTATGTGTTTGTTTGATCATTTGTTGGTTTGTATTGCTCTGTTTTTGTTTGTTTGTGTGTGTTTTTTAATGGATTAGCCTTTGTATACTTTGCAGAAGTCTATAGAAAAATGGTTTGAGTGCATAATATGAACATTTATGTTATAAAATACATATTGTGTTTTATTTGCTATAAGAAACTCATCTACATTTACCAGTGAACTGATCCTGAAACAATCTGTGGTCTTAGGGCTCCTCCTATGGTGGTGCAGAGTTTAGATAACCAAAGGCGCTTTTCTTCTTGATTTCTTGACTTCAGCTTGACTTCACCCACCTGAAATTAAAGCTGACAGGAAGATAATTTCTTCAACTGTCATTATGTGACCTTGACTGAAAACCTTTGAAAACTATTTATTTGATATCTGTTTAAACCATAAATGATTTGGTTCCATCCTGGTCACTGTGGTTGTCGGGCACAATAATAAACAGCAGAATCTTCAGTCTTTAGTCTGTTCATCTGCAGATACACCTGCTGTTTGCTGTTGTCTCTGGAGATAGTAACCGGCCTTGAACTGACTGAGAGTAGTGGATATAACCACTAGTCTCACTGATCCCAGCAACCCACGCCAGTCCTTTTCCAGGAGCCTGTCTGACCCAGTGCATCCAGTAGTCACTGAATGTGAATCCAGAACCTGTACAGGTCAGTTTGTGAGATTCTCCAGGTCTTTTAACTACTGGTTCAGATTGTGTCAGAGTCTGACCATCAACACCTGTTAAACAAGTAAAACAGTCACTTGCTGTAAACTGGTTAATTGTTTGAAGGCAAATATAACTCAGTATCAGTGAAACTGCCCAAGTGATAAAAAGCAGCAGTCCTCTCGTTATGTCCATCATGTCAAACTGAATTATGACCACACACTCTCGTCTTCCCTGCAGTCACATAAGTAGGTTTAAGACAGCCAGGTTTTGATTTGACTCCTCCTCACAGAAAGGAAAGAGCTGATGTAGATGTGACAATTATCCTCTTATAGTTCACATTTAGATTTTTCAATACATTTGATTTATTCATTAATTTAGTTCAGTTCACTTCAGTCATTGTATTGTTCCTACTGAAAAACCTGGTTCACAGACAGGCACACAAAAGTCATCCACAAAAAGAAGAAGAACAAAAACAACATCAAAACAACAAAACAATACAAATGTAGATCAAAAATTGTATTCACACACAGAATACAGAAAAATGCACAAAAATGCACAAAACACAAGATATTAATCAGTAAAAATTACTAAGATATACAAGTACAGGTATCACATGAAGCAATTTAAGAACACTATTCGACTGGGACCAGCTAAGTGTTTGGTCCTATTACACCTTACTTGTGAAAGCAAAAGCAATGATGGCCCTTCTTGGTCACTGCTTTCAGCCTGGCATCAAATTCATAATAATAATAATATAACAGAAAATAATTTGTTGATTTCTAATTCAAACGGTTCTTTATTTTCTTTCTTTCTTTCTTTCTTTCTTTCTTTCTTTATTTATATTCATCTCTAATTTAACAAGTAAACATTATGTTATTCCTGCTTTAACATACATAACATATAGAATCACTGGTTTACAGAAGCAAACTGAATAATTTAGCTGTATTTGTAGAAATGGTCGGTAACCCTCTGTTCATGTGTTTTCATGTGTGATGGACTTTAGAGCACAGTGGTGTAGTCATATTGTTTGTGAACAGGTTTTCATGCTGTTTTACTATTTAACTGTTTTGAGATTCTTCAAAGGAGCTGAGCAAATGTGATGTGATTACTGTCACCACTGCCCCATATAGACACAAAAACAGCATGTACAGTTTCACAGATTTCCTAAAACAACCAACATACACCAATAGCTCTATCCTCTGTTTCAATAGATACTGGTCAAATTTGACCTTTGAACAGGAAGACAGTTTTTGTTTTGTTTGTGTATTTTGAGTCATTATAGTAAAAATCATACAATTTCAGGCTAAAAGAATAACATTTAGGGTATTTTTTAACACTTTCATAATAACTAATGATGGATGTATTAAGGTTATATTTTCTTGATTGTCATCTTTTAGGATTAAACAATGTGTAACTAAGTGATGATCTACGTCCTTTGCAGACTTTACTAGGAATAAGAATTAAAGGGAAAAGTGCAATATTGTGAATGAAGCGACTGTAAAGTATTGCACTAAGTATTAGTACAATGACAATAAAGATATTCTGATTCTGAAATAAACATAAGCACGTAGCACTTCCTTGGGATCAACTAATACAATAAAAAAGAATAATGGCAGGATTTTGTACAGCTGCTCAGCCACTTCTGTTACTGTGGGTTTCGAGCACAATAATAAACAGCAGAATCTTCAGTCTTCAGGCTGTTCATCTGCAGATACAGCTGCTCTCTGCTGTTGTCTCTGGAGACAGTAAACCTGCCTCGACTGACTGTGAATAGTAATTGGTGCTACCACGCAGTATCAGCAGCAATCCACTCCAGTCCTTTTCCAGGAGCCTGTCTGATCCAGTGCATCCAGTAGCTGCTGAGTGTGAATCCAGAGGTTGTACAGGTCAATCTGTGAGACTGACCAGGTTGTTTAACTGCTGGTTCAGATTCTGTCAGAGTCTGACCATTAACACCTGCCCCAGTAAAGAGAAAATTAATAACAAACGCACAACTTAAAAAGGATGGCCCAAAATATAATTTTAGATTATACATCAACAAAGCTTTTCACCTGCCAAGCAGAGAGTTAAAAACAGCAGTCCTGTCTTACATGTCCATCATGTCAGGCTGTGAGTCCACTGTTGTCTGTCATCATCGCTACAGTCAGACATAAAGAGATAGAAGCTGTCAGTGCTTTGCATTGACTCCGCCTCCAGCTTTTCCCTATCTCACTGACAACGTGATCTAGGTCAGGAAAGGTGGGTCAGAAAATCGATAAAGTGAGCGTGTGCTAAGAATCGCAAAAACCTTACACTGCTCTCCTTGACAGTCTGGTTGTGCCCACCATCTTGAAACTACTAATCACAGTAGATGGAGTACAAAATGATTTCTTACTTTCTTACAACATGTTTGTTTTATGCAGGTCATATAAATAGGAACAGCTGGTTATCACTCAGGAAAGAACATTTACTGCCAGATTTACTGAAGCACAAAGCCTTCTTTAACACAAAAAATTTTCTGAGTTATAATAATAACATGTGGTACCAATTTTGTGACTAAAAGTTTTGCCCAGTCTTTTGCAGATAGCCTTGTGTTGTACATCCTACACTCTGCACTGTGCACTTCATTTAATGTAATTAATGTACAATCCTTAACATGTTTTGTGTGTGTGTCGTGTGTGTGTGTGTGATGTGTGTATATATTATATTTAAAAGTGCAATACTGTAATTTTCTGCTGCTCATTCCTGTGCAATATCCCATCTGCCTCCCGTCATATTTCTTTTCAAGATTTTCTTATTTAATCACTAGTGTACATATATTTATATTTATAGATACATATATATTTAGTCATCTTTTCTCTTTTACCATGTCTCTCTAATATTTTGCTCCTTACTATTTTTCTATTTTCTTTATTATTTTATTTATTGATGGGCCAGATGGATGGGCCCGTGGCTGGATTGGTAAAGGGCAGAGAGCTCCAGTCCGACTCAGACGCCAGCAAGGTGGAGGTGGAGTACTGGTTTGGGCTGGTATCATCAAAGATGAGCTTGTGGGGCCTTTTCGGGTTGAGGATGGAGTCAAGCTCAACTCCCAGTCCTACTGCCAGTTTCTGGAAGACACCTTCTTCAAGCAGTGGTACAGGAAGAAGTCTGCATCCTTCAAGAAAAACATGATTTTCATGCAGGACAATGCTCCATCACACGCGTCCAAGTACTCCACAGCGTGGCTGGCAAGAAAGGGTATAAAAGAAGAAAAACTAATGACATGGCCTCCTTGTTCACCTGATCTGGACCCCATTGAGAACCTGTGGTCCATCATCAAATGTGAGATTTACAAGGAGGGAAAACAGTACACCTCTCTGAACAGTGTCTGGGAGGCTGTGGTTGCTGCTGCACGCAATGTTGATGGTGAACAGATCAAAACACTGACAGAATCCATGGATGGCAGGCTTTTGAGTGTCCTTGCAAAGAAAGGTGGCTATATTGGTCGCTGATTTGTTTTTGTTTTGTTTTTGAATGTCAGAAATGTATATTTGTGAATGTGGAGATGTTATATTGGTTTCACTGGTAAAAATAAATAATTGAAATGGGTATATATTTGTTTTTTGTTAAGTTGCCTAATAATTATGCACAGTAATAGTCACCTGCACACACAGATATCCCCCTAAAATAGCTAAAACTAAAAACAAACTAAAAACTACTTCCAAAAACATTCAGCTTTGATATTAATGAGTTTTTTGGGTTCATTGAGAACATGGTTGTTGTTCAATAATAAAATTATTCCTCAAAAATACAACTTGCCTAATAATTCTGCACTCCCTGTATAAAGTATTTTATC
>NW_024583599.1:48273-50653 GCF_018398535.1 Haplochromis burtoni
AATTTAAAAAATGCCCTAGATGGAAGAAATTAAAGTAGACTTGATGGGTCGTCAAAACCTGAATTTTACAGTGTTTACTTATCTGACAAAGATAAGTTAAGTTAAGTAGCTGTCCAATACCTTTGCAACAGATGGTATTGATGGTTTAATAGAACCATCCTATACAACAACAGATACAGGTATATACATAAACACACGACTGGGGATACTCTTCCCTAACTATAACAATATCCATAACAATAACACTCCTCTACACGTGGTTGCATTTGAAGGTGCAATGCTTCGCAGCAAAGCAGCAGAAGAAAACAGCAGAATCTTCTGTTGTCAGGCTCTTCATTTCAAGGTACTGTCTGCTGCTGGAGTCTTTGAAAAGAACTGGAATATTTAGCAGAGTTTGAGCCTGTTTTCCTCCTACCAATCCAATCCAGCTTTTCAGGTCATAACCAGATATGATACATGACATCTTCACTCTCTCTCCAGGTCTTTTCACCTCAGAGGGACCCTGCTCCGGTTTGATCTCACTCCAAACTCCTGTAGGAAAGAAAGGAGAAAGTTGTCTTCAGTGTTTTAAAGTATAACCAATTTTCTAACCATGGAAACAATGAATAAAGAATAACTCATTAAACTTTAAAGTATTTTAGTAAGCTGATAAAGAAAAAAAAACATATCAGTTATAGTCTGCTTTTACTCTAATATCTAATAATCTGGTGTGTTTTGTATACAGTTCTAAAACAGCTGTGTTTAAAAAAAGTATTGCTCTGAATAAAGTTAACTTTATCATCAACTTCACACTATTTTTTTAAGCATTAAGATCACTCTAAACTGAACACATCACTTGTAAATGATTTGTTTAGTAATAAAATCATTCTTTTATTTGTTTTATATTATTGTTACAATAAGTGATGATGTGGAAAAAAAGGTGTTTGAGTTCTACACTTCCTGCTGTGCCTAGAAGGAGCTTTTATTTTGAAGATCTGCCGGAAGTTGTGCATTAACATGGAGTGTTGTTCCAAATAACTGGAAGGGAAAGAAAACGTTTTCCTTATTATTAGCAGAAACTGCCTCTGTGACTGAAGCAAAGCTTCATAATATGTTCACAATATGTTTAGTATACACATCCAGAAATGCATACACTATTATATATTGTACATATATTTATTAGTTTCAGATGTAGCCATTCTTGTATTTGCTGGTTTGTGTTGTTGTGTTTGCACATTTCTGTTGCTTGTGGGGCTCGCACACAAGAATTTCACTCGCATGTGCTGTGCCAGTGTGCCTGCACATGCGATGTGACAATAAAAGTGATTTGATTTGATTTGATTTGATTTGATTTGATTTGATTTGATTTGATTTGATTTGATTTAAAAGTTGTTAAAAAAGTGTTTCAGAAGTTATTGGCTAACATCTCAAAAGTGAGATGAAGGTCAGGCAGAGCTGCTGATATCAGCAGAAGTGGCAGCAAAATTAATGGCATCCCGTGTGTCTCGGTAAGCTAAATTATTTACCATCTGAGTTAAAGAATAACAACAAGAGTAATTAAATGTTGAACTCATTTTATTTTCTTTGTGAGTTGCAGATGTTACTTTTGATGATGCTAATTATAGTAGTTGATGCATAAAATGCTTTTTTCTACTGTATCTGTCATTTCACTAAGGACTGCTAGTGTTAGGAGGAAACAACTGCAATTTAATAACTTTTTGTACAGAATTTAGTTGTGGTGTGTGGTCTATGGAAACTTTAAGCTTTAACTTGTTAATTTGTTCTAACTTGTTATTTTATTAGTCTAATAATTGTGTTACGTGTGTGTGTGTGTGTGTGTGTGTGTGTGTGTGTGTGTGTGTGTGTGTGTGTGTGTATTGCAACAATGTTGGTTAGACAGAAGTGCTAAAAGTTACAATTTAATCTGTTATCTGAAGAGTACGACACTGTCAGGGGTTGCAATGCGGATGAGGGAAGGAGGACCCAAACGCTGGACTCACAGGTAGCTGAAGGTTGGTGTTTATTGTAGACTGAGTGAACAAACAGAATAGAAGTAGGAAATGGCTGGCTGGCTGGACGACTGACTGAATGAACGAATGACTGACTAACGACTGACTGACCTGACGGAACTGAACATAGGACAACCTAACAGCGACAATGACACGATAGAGAACTGGTAAAACTGAGGAACTTAAATACACAGACTGGATGATGACGGTAATTGGACACAGGCAAATACACAGCTGAACATAATGAAACGGGAAATGGTAGGAGTGGAAAAAACAGAACTCAACTGAAAACGCTGGGTCAATGTTAAAGATATTCTATTTTAACAAGTACTCAGATGCAATGAAATATCACTCAGACACTTAGAGCAGTTTTAAACGTGCACGGGTGAGAG
>NW_024583599.1:50701-57443 GCF_018398535.1 Haplochromis burtoni
GTTTATCAAAAAACTTCGTGTTCTCTACAAGGTTGTTTCTTACTCGTGGGTGGCGGTTTCCTGCTAGTGTGAAGGCAAACAGTGACAATGAGAAAGCAAAGACTGATAATGTGAAGGCAAACAGTTTCCGTTATAAAGTAGGGAGCCAACAATTAAAATATGCAGCTTGTTGAGTACAGAACAGAAATATAAACACTCTTAGCTGATTATTATATGAATAATAAAACCTTTAAAAGCAAAAATACTCTGACAGTCAATGACCCAGGAATCCTGACAGACACATTTTCAGGATGTTAAGTAATTGCAAAGTGCAGTTACTGTTTAATTGTTGAATTTATTATTCACTTGAATACTGTAAAAGAGAATGTTAAGTGGAACTTTACTTAAAATTAAACATATTTGTAATCTATATATTATATGAATATAATATAGAGACTATAAACCTTTATTCCAAATACAGGTCAGGCCTTTGATTGAGCTATGAGCTCCATGAGGAAAGTCCGGTCATTCCATTTGATGGCGAGCCTCCCAGTGTGATCTTCAGGATCCAGATGTGCACAACCACTCAGATGGTGAATGATTTATCTAGTTTCTGGAAGGATTCCAGGAGTCATCCTGACTGGCAACAGTGGACAGACAAGAAGAGCGCACTTCAGACTGAATACACCAGGCGTAAAACTGCTGTAGACTTTAAACTCTCTAGACGTTGCTGACTTTGATTTTTAGATTTTTTTTGTGCTGCAGTGCCCAAGTTGCTGACTGACAGATTATTACAGATAATTCCCTGATCTGATCTGTTCTCTGACTTGACTGACGATCGACTCTATATAACTTTGAGGTTACACACTATAAATATGAAAACAACAATTTAATTATTACAATGAAATAATAATTTCATTATTGTTTTCTTAACAGGGATGTAAAACAGATGTCTGAGTCACACTGGAGGATTTTGTTCAGCTGCTTCACTGATTCCAGTCACTGTGAGTGTCGAGCACAATAATAAACAGCAGAATCTTCAGTCTTCAGGCTGTTCATCTGCAGAAACAGCTGTTCTCTGCTGTTGTCTCTGGAGGCAGTAAACCTGCCTTGTACTGACTGAGAGTAGAAGTTGGTGCCACCATCAGTATCAGTTGCAATCCACTCCAGTCCTTTCCCAGGAGCCTGTCTGATCTAGGACATCCAGTTGCTACTGAATGAGAGTCCAGAGGTGGTACAGGAGAGTCTGTGAGACTCTCCAGGTTATGTAACAACTGGTTCAGATTGTGTCAGAGTCTGGGCATGAACTGTTAAATCGGAACCAAATGAAAGTCAGTTTCATTCATTTTGCAGCATTTTATTGATAATTAAAGGTCATTTAGCTTTACCTCATCAGCAGATAGTTAAGAGCAGCAGTCCTCTCTTGTGGTCTATTATGTTAAACTGTATGACATCTGCTCGCTTTGTCATGCTCCTTGCAGTCAGATAAGTAGAGGTTTAAGATAAATTTAGCATTGACTCACATTGTACTACCAGACTGGTTTCATGTGAACTCTTTTTGTGGTTAAGCTAGAATGAATGCTGGGTGTAAGCAAATGTCTTAAAATGTTTTCACAACCTTAAAAATTAGCAACATTTTTAATGTCACTTAAACAACAATTATAGCAGTAAAAATGTAATCTGAAAGTGAAACATTATACTTTTTCACATACTGAGCTTTGACACTGACTTGAACAGACAAAAAGTTAATATTTAAAAATTTTAGCGCATTAGTTTCTTCTGAATCCACCTAGTATCTCAGTTGTTGCTATATTATAACATACTTTGCAAAACTATTAGCACAACTATTACACATAACACAACCTGTTTTCTTATAAATACTCATCCATCAATTATTCATCCAGTCTGACCGATCTTTATCGCAAACTTCTTTGCCTTGTAGACGGATTAAATTAAAGCCATTTTTTAAAAGTTAGTTAATTTGTGTTCCATGTGGATATGTGAATGATGGTTTGTAATATAAAAAGAAAAATCAACCTTTACCAAAACTTCTTTACACAGCTACATTCACAACTGAAAATATCTTAAAAGTTTATTTTGTGACTCAGAAAGAGTAATAGTAAAACTAAGTAGCTGCCGCCATTGTTGGATACAAATTGGCTGGGCCGCGCTATGAATTCTGGGATAGATTGGGTCATGAAGGATGTACCGACTCGGCTTTCAAATACGACCTGCAAAGTGTGCAGTCTTACTTGCAAAAGTTTTGCGAGATCTTGCAAAACTTCATCTTAATTTTTTTTTCTCCTAAGGCCCTTTGCTAGGCTCCGTATGTTTGCACTTCCAATACCGGCGCAGTGTTTTGCTGTGACCAAAAAGATTTTTTTGGTCACTAATTTGCTCTTTAGATTTTGCAGGACTGAAACTGTTAAATTTGTTAATCTCACATTTCTCCACTGCACCTGTAAAAACAGCTGCTATCTGCTGTCAACTCTGGAGGTGGAGCTGTTGAAGTGAATGACTGCTACTGAGAGTAATATTTGCTGACAATAACATTAGTAATCAGCAGCAGCTGTTTAAAAATGAATCTAGAATACGGCGGTGCTCTGGAGGTTTTGTACAGAGGAATAGCAGGAAGTTCTTCTTCCAGTGCTTGACCTGAAGGTTAAAAGTACTGGTTGACACATGTTAAGTCAAAGCTCTGCAGAAAAATCACATCACTCACAAAGTTTGAAACCTGATTAATCTTCCCAGTCCAATCCAGAGTTCGCCCTGTCCTCTTTGGTGAAGCCCCGTTTAAGTTAGTTTCTGATCTGTATTGCAGTTTAACTGGAGCAAGTCAGACATTTGAAAACATCAGAACCTTATATTCAACAATATGAGTGTTGAGAGGGACAGAGAGTGGAATGGCAGACAATAGCATCCGAAGATCCATCTCTGAAATTAAACCAAAAAACACCAGAGGATCAAATGGTAAATGACCTGCATTTGTTTAGCACTTTTCTAGTCCCTAAGGACCCCAAAGCGCTTCACACTACATTCAGTCATTCTCACACTGGTGATGGCAAGCTACATTGTAGCCACAGCTGTCCTGAGGCGCACTGACAGAGGAGAGGCTGCCAGACACTGGTGCCTGTTACACCCCGGCCTAGGCAACCGGGGTGCAACGTAGAAAAACAAAAATAAGGCAAAAACACATGAGAGGCGGGCCCTCTGACCACCACCAATAGGCAAACATGGGGTTAGCATCTTGCCCAAGGATATTTGGCATGCAGCCAGGAGGTAGTCTGGGATTGAACTACCGACCTTCTGATTAGTGGCTGACCTGCTCTGCCACCTGAGCTACAGCCACCCCAACTGCAGACAAACACTGTGGACTCACAAACTGGATTTATACATTTTGTCTTTTTCCCTGCTCTTCTTTCCTGCGTTGGACTATAGCCTCCCACTACATTATAACTTCCAAGGATTTGGCTCCCTTATTATCAGATAATATATCGACACAGAGTGGAGATAAGTTCATCTTCAGACCTTGATGTGCCCATCCCCTCTCTCAGAACTAGGTTTAATTGTATTAGTATTAGTATGGATAATGTTTTCATTATACTACAATTATGATGCAAGATACATTTGGCATAATGAGGACTGCAGGATTTTGTACAGCTGCTTAAACAACTTCAGTCACTGTGGATTTCGAGCACAATAATAAACAGCAGAATCTTCAGTCTTCAGACTGTTCATCTGCAGATACAGCTGCTGTTTGCTGTTGTCCTTGGAGATAGTAAACCGGCCTTGAACTGACTGAGAATAGGAAGTGCTGCCATCACCATAGTATATGTAAGCAATCCACTCCAGTCCTTTTCCAGGAGCCTGTCTGACCCAGACCAGCTGTAGTCTCCAAAGGTATATCCAGATGCTGTACAGGTCAGTCTGTGGGATTCTCCTGGTCTTTTAACTGCTGGTTCAGATTGTGTCAAAGTCTGGCCATCAACACCTGTCAACAGAAATAAAAAAAATCATGACAAAAAAGTATTATCATAAATTAAAAAAACATAAGAGCATCGGCAAAAAGTTTCACCTGCCCAGCAGACAGTTAAAAGTAACAGTGCTGTCCAGTAGTCCATCATGTATAACTGTTCCTGCCCACTGTGCTGTCATATTCTAAGCAGTCAGACAAATAAATGTAGAAGACAATGGAACATTTGCATTGACTCCTCCTTAAAAGCAGGAAAAAACTAGTAAGTCATTAACAATTGGTTCTAACTTAAAATGAACTACTGTATTGTGAAGTTACAAAAACCTCAGTGTGAAACCAGTAGTTTTTAGTGGTTCCAAATAAAAAAACAAAACATTTTACACTATAAAGCTATCTGCTGTAACATGTTTGACTTTCAGGTACGGAGTGCTGCTGAGGACATCTTTAGTTCTGACAAAACTGCTTTGAGAAGATCCAACAGCTGGAAGTGATTCTTTCAAGTTCTCAACTCAAGTGTATTTATAAAGCACATAAAACAACTCATGTTAACCAACGTGCTCTGCGAAATATAAAATGGGTAAAAAACATGAGGGAATGGAAAGTAAAATACATGTTAGTAGGTGCTAAACATATAGTGGCAATAAAGCCACAAAAGAGACGGTGGGCAATTCAGACTCATATGCCAATGAAAAAAAGTTTTGTGAGCCTTGTTTTAAAAGAATCAGTGGAGGGAGTAGATTTGACAGTGAGGGGAATGCTGTTCCACCTGTATCCGTTCAAAACACTTTCCTGACTTTGGCCATACTCTGAATTTTTTCTGTTGCAGCAAACCCAGATATGATATTTTGGGGTCTTTTCAACATTTCATTTAACTCTCCAAACTTCTGTTGGAACAAATGTATCTATTATGGTTCATATTTGTTTTTAAATCATTGTTGTTTTGATGCAATAAAGATTTTTTTCTATTAAAAAGAAAAAAAGAAACAGCATATTAAATATTTCATTCTACACTCCAATCTAATAAAGGCTATTGCATCTTTAAAAATATCACAGTTATTGTGGTTTACTAAGCATCGGCTTTCACAGTCTTCTGACTGCTGCTTTACAAATTTAACATAGTGAACTACAGCTACACTCACTGTTCTCTAAAGGGAGCAACTTGACATTGACTGCCCTCTAGTTGGGGTTTGTATTTTTGCTTGTTTGTTTTGTTGTTGTTGTTTTTTTCCTGATACTTGGACAATGCATTAAGCAATTCAATTTACTGTACAAAAGTTGGGTGTTTTTTTTGCTTTCTTTTTCTTTTTGCCTCATCTTTCTAAGATTAAATATTGCCAGTTTCAATAAAACCCACATAATCAGCACTGATTGTGATGGGATTTGTGTAGCTGTTAAATTAGCTCCAGTCACTGTGGCTCTCAAATAAAATCCAAAGTACAAGTACAAGTACTACTACTGCTAATAATAATAATGAATAATATTGTATCATGATCACAAATAAACCAAATTGTATCCAGAGTACTTGATTTAATTTAATTTAATACTCCCTAAGGAAATTATGTCAGATAGCAAAAAGTATCAGTTGTTGTTCAGACTAACAGTTTAATGAAAGTGTGAGTTCTGTGGTTGTGTGTGAGAGTGTGTGTGTGTGTGCAAGTGTCAGTGAGAAGAATTCCATAAGAAAGCAGATAATAAAATGAAGTCCCTCTTTCAAGATTACTACAGATGAAATGATAAGTTTGATGAGTGTGTTGTAGTTTTGTTTCTTTTCTTCTGGGTGGAAAAGTTGTCACAGTTGGACATGGAAACAGTCAGTTTCATTCATTTTGCAGCATTTTACTGATAATTAAAGGTCATTTAGCTTTACCTTGCCAGCAGATAGTTGAAAGCTGAAAGAACTGAAAAAAAGAACTTCCAGAGCTTCTCAGACAAGTCCAAAAGAGACACCTTAATAGTATTAGTAACAATAACATTAGTTTTAGTAATATCCTCATTACATTAAAATTAAGATGTTAAATATTTAAACTGTAATTAGAATCATGCAAAGCTGTTCAAGCAGCTTCAGGCACTGCGGCGCTCGAGCACAATAATGAACAGCAGAATTTTCCAGTTGTTCATCTGCAGACACACCTGCTGTCTGCTGTTGTCTCTGGAGATGGTAAACCGGCCTCGGGCTGACTGAGACTAATAGATGATAGCACTATCATATCTGATTATTACAACTCAGGAACCTGTCTGACACAAATCATCTGGTAGTCACTAAATGTGAATCCAGAGGCTGTACAAGTCAGTCTGTGGGATTCTTCAGGCCTTTTAACCACTGGTTCAGACTCAGTCAAAGTCTAATCATCAAAACATATCAGATAAATTCAGAGAAAGAAAAAAAAACAAAGAAAAGGGAAATAACACAGTTATAAAGTAAGTTGTATTTTTTAAGACAAAATGTAGTGGATTAGAAACGTAATTCGTTTCTGAGTACGAACTTTGGTTCTTTATATCTAATAAAATAGCTTCATTGTTGTTTTGACTGTGTTTCTGTAGAGAAATTGCAGTGGGAATCTAAAAGGAAATAAGTGTCAAGAGTTTGGCCTTGGATGATTTTGAGCTGTTCAATGAAGAGCAGTCAATCTGTACAGACAAGCGAAGGCGAGAGCTCCGTTTAAGTGTCTTCATTCATCTTTCCTCAATATTTCTCCCGTTTAAGGGGACAACAAAAACCACTAAATACTAGTGAAAACCTTCATCTGCCCAGCAGGGAGTGAAAAACAACAATTCTACAGTCCATCATAC
>NW_024583599.1:57468-61108 GCF_018398535.1 Haplochromis burtoni
AAGTAGAGAGATATTATTACATTTCAGTAATGCTACTACAAGTAACAGTAGAACAGTAAAGGTACGCATGCTCTGCAGACAAGGTCTTGAATACTTCTCAATTTTTCATGGTGGCTCCGTTTTGGCCTTACCAATTGACACGATGTTCCATCTTCCGGTGGGCCTCTTAACTCTTATTTGATTTTTCAACAAATGCGAATTGTGCGTGCTTATTAGGATTGGCTAAGGATTGTGAAAAAAAGTAAGACGGGAAAGCCAATCCCTTTTAAACACTGCAGTGAGTATTACTTTATCAAATATCAGAATGGTAAAGAAGTAGAGAAAATTCACATATTTTCAATCTATATTCAGTTTGTCGATTTCATTATTAAATTTTTGAATTACAGATGTACAGTCCCTTTGTTCAAATGGACATAATGCATTTCTTCATAAATGTGATGTATAAGAGGACAGAAGAGCTCACATTGGTTCAGTTCAACTTCATTATCAACCATGTTCTCTGTAGCTCACACTGCTGCTGGCTTTGTCATCATGTGAGACGCTTTGGTCAATTCACGCTACTGAATACAACAGAAATCCTAAATAATCGTAAAAAAGTCATTTAGATTCGGTAGTCACGACAAGCTATGAAGAAATAACAGATCTGAGAATGGGATTTCTAACATATGGATTCGTGGTGCGTGGCACTTACCTAAAATGGAAAGGACTTTAAAGCAAGTGTCCGCATACAGCAGAGAGACCTCTCTGCCTCAAACAGGTTACAATTAACAGGGACAGCATGCATGCAGCCTGATGGGAAACACAGCCTGTTTAACTGCATGGCACGTTACTAGTAGATACAAACCAACTTACGGACATGTGCGAAATAACTCCAGCAACAGCAACAGCACAACCACACACATGCTGTAATTGTGATCTTAATGAGAGCATTGATATACAAAGCCTTGTTGCAGTATTCTGATTTTTCGAGGCCAATTATTCACGACTCATGATTTTTTTCACTTAATTTTAATCAATGTGCGTACACAGACAGGGAATGCTGCTCTTGTAACTTTGTTTTGTCTTGATATAGTTTCCAAGTTAAAGCAAATTTGTTTTATTTTCTTTTATAAATTGAAAAGTGCTTACAGTCAGACTCTGATTCAGAACCCACTAAAAGGCCTTGAGAACTGGCTTCTGAAAAAATATCAAAATATGATGCTGCTCTTCTACCGCCAATCATGGCCAACGGATTCACATTCAGTAAATCTTGGATGGAAGAACTGAAGTGGTTTGCTGCTGTTACATGTGACAGTGATTACACCAATTATCAGCTCTTACAAGGTGAAGCCAAAGGTTGAAGCCAAAGGTTGAACCCAGGGTGCGGATTCACAAACACGAGTTTGAAGTAAATGCAGTCTTTATATACAGTAGCCGTGTATTTAAACAGACAGAAATGACACAGACTTCTCTGGAAAAATCTGAAACGGGGAGACCGGGAGGGGGCTGGCAGGCAGGATGACAGTGGCGCCCAAACAACTGAGGCAGTGAAACGTCTGAGAACAGGCACTGAAGATCACACACAGATGGCTTAACAGGAAGCTTGGAATAAAGATGGTAAATAATGGATTGGGGAGACAAGTGTTACCACAGAGGTACAATGTGGTGGAATTTGCCTCTTAAGAAATGCTGAACTGATGAAAGCAATCCAGAACAGTTGAGGTCCTCATCTGAGGCAGCTCCACCCTGGTAACGCCTGCTTACGGAACAAAACACAAAGGACAAAACAATAACACATAACCCAGCCTGCTCATACGCTAACAGAGCTGACTCTTGCTCACAAAAATAACACAATTCAGAGATGTAAAACTGTTTGAATTCTAAAATCACTGTTTAGGGTGAAAACTAATGTTTCCATTTTCTGGAACACTGGAGGGAAGTCATAGTGAAGTCTCACCCTTTAGATAACAGCTAGATGAACAGACTGCGAATTTAGCTGTGATTGCAAAAAAGTTAGGTACAGTTAAGTACATCTTCAATTTTTTTCTCCAATGTCTCTTGCGGGACTCAGTGTTCCTGTTAGCTGTCATTTTGGGGCAATACATTTTGTTTCCAGCAGACAAACAGAAACTTTGCTTTCGGTGATTTTTCACTGTCAATTAAAGATTAAGTTTGGGTTTTTTTTTTTTTGTTAATGCACTTTAGTACAAATAATGTCCAATTTTAAGTAACTTCAAGTGTTATATCATGTACCTTTTTTATTATTTGATTTCTGTGCTGTGTGTTTTTGGTAGTGATCAGAACGAAGGATGTTATTAATCACAGTGTGATTTTCTACTAGTAAAACTAGGAGGTAATGCAAAACTCAGACGTCTTTCACTTCTATGTATTTGACTCTAGAGACAGAATGTGACAAAATGTGACTACTGATCAAAATGTGATCAGTAGTCACATTTTTGGGTTCTGAATCAGAGTCTGACTGTAAGCACTTTTCAATTTATAAAAGAAAAGAAAACAAATTTGCTTTAACTTGGAAACTATATCAAGACAAAAACAAGTTAAAAGCAGCATCCCTGTCTTGTACCACATATGATTAAAATTAAGTGAAAAAAATAGAGTCGTGATATTGGCTGAAAAATAGAATACTCAACAAGCTTTGTATCTCATGCTCTCATTACAGATTCACAATTACAGCATGTGTGTGGTTGTGTGTTGCTGGTTGCTGAGTATTTAAGCAGGTCCGTAAGTGGTTTGTATTACTGTAACGTGCACAGTAATAAACAGCTGTGTCCTCAGGCTGCAGATGCTGTCCTGTTATTGTAACTGTTTGAGCAAAAGTGTCTCTGCTGATGCTGAACTTGCTTTTAAAAGCATCATTTTGGTAAGTGCCCCCACTAAACCATATGTAGAAAATCCATTCCAGTGGTTTTTCTTCAACTTGTCTGATCCAATCTAAATGATTTATTTAATTATTTAGGATTTCTGTTGTATTCAGTAGCGTGAATTGACCAAAGCGTCTCACATGATGACAAAGCCAGCAGCAGTGTGAGCTACAGAGAACATGGTTGATAATGAAGTTGAACTGAACCAATGTGAGCTCTTCTGTCCTCTTATACATCACAGTTATGAAGAAATGCATTATGTCCATTTGAACAAAGGGACTGTACATCTGTAATTCAAAAATTTAATAATGAAATCGACAAACTGAATATAGATTGAAAATATGTGAATTTTCTCTACTTCTTTTTTGTATTCATAATATTCTCTGGTTTAAAAGGATTTTTGTTTTCTTTTTTTTTCATAAACTCCTTAACTCCTATAAGCAAATTCATTTTGAAAATCAATAAAGTTAAGAAGGAAAATGAAGAACATGTGGCTCATTGGAAGCAAAACATGAATAAATGAGAAGTATCTCAAGACCTTTGCAGAGCACTGTACTATACTGTCTACTGTACTGTACATAGATTACTGAAAATGTAATAATACTAAAATCCTGAGAAAATACCTTTAAACAGCTGGAATATCTGATGAGGCCTGAAATGATCTCCATATATATGAACAACTGCTTATTAACTCACCACCATCCAATCACCACACCATCTGAACTGTGGGTACCTCTGATAATGAGATCGTTTACATGATGCCACTGGAGGAGACCATG
>NW_024583600.1:0-2236 GCF_018398535.1 Haplochromis burtoni
GTGATGAATAGCAAGTCAAAAGTGACCATTCTTTAGATATTTGTACTTACTCAACTGCTTCATGTCCAAAGGCATTTGGCCACAAGGTTGTGCCAAAACGACTACATGTTGTGGAGGTTGAACTAACTATTGTGCAAAGTTTAATTCTGTTGTGAGAAATGCACCAAAGCAACTGAGAAAAACTGTAACAAAAAGTGAATTTTCAAATATGACTTTTGAGATCAGGGCCTTTGACTTTGTCTGCTGATTACATGCTCAGTGCTGATAAATTATTTTGTGTATGTCATACTATAGCATGAATATTATTTCCAGTAATATAAGAAAAAAGCTACAGCTACAGTGTTGGTCTTTGTGTTGTTCCTTGTTTGTTGCTATAATTTTTTTTTGTCACAATGTGTAAAGAATGAAGCACACGGACCCAAATGCAAATTTGAAGGTGACGTTGAATAAAGAAAAACTGACCTTTATTGAAAAACAGAGAGTCCAGGCCAATTCCAGACCAAGAAACAGGGAGCAAAGGAATCTCTGTAGATTCAGGGTTTCAGCTCTGTAGGCCAGCTCGATGATGAAGGCCCTCAGGTTGTTCGGACGGAGGTCCACGTTGGCCATGGAGACCCTTAGGTGACATGGTTGATAGGCTAAGGCTAGGATGGAGTTTGTCAGGTGGCCAAAAAAGAATCCAGCAGCAACTCACTGGGCACTGTCAACAGTACACCTCCTGTGGCTTGGCAGGAGGCTGACAGAGACCCTCAGGAATCTTGGCTGGAGGCATGTTCAGGCGGTGCTGATCCTTCCAGCTTAGACTCAACCTCAGCTGTGACGGCATGTAGTCCAGCGAGAGAGTAATTAACTCATTGTTAAAGACATTTTGTGTGCCTTAAGCATCACATCTCTCATTTTTTCACTCTCTCTTTGTTTTCCCTGTGACCCTTGCAGTATCATAGTCCCACTCCCAGATGAGTGTCGAAACAACAATGAAGTAGACCTCAGAAGACTTTTTGTGAGAAAAGCAATTTGGGATGGATTTTTTTTCTTTGACAAAAAATAATAACTATAATAAACATATAATAGAAATTATAATAATAACACTGGTGGAACTGGATACTTGCTTCTACTCTGCAGGTACTAAGCACAGCGTGGATCCCACCAAATTTCAAGTCATAAAACACAATCACAGCAATTTTTACTGAATGACTCAACAATTTTTAAGTCAATAGCAATGTTTTCAACCTAAATTGGTTTAATAAAAAGTAGGTATTTTAATAAAAGTTAATCATCACTACTCCATTCACTTTTAACATTCCCATTCATTTATTTTGGAAGTACCATACTACTACAGTTAACTTTGGGAGAGACTAGTAGCCTCAGTGCTGCAGGGGAGAAAGGGGCAGATAAAATATAGAATACTATATTCTACCAGTTATATAATTTTGTTATGATTAAAAACAAATTTGATAGTGCACATTTTTAATTGTGGTATTTTTTATTTACCTCTTGGATGACCTGGGCACATGTCTAGAATGCCCTGCTAATCGGGCCCAGAATTAAATTATTCAGATAATTATAAAACCCGTAGAACAACCATACATTCATGAAGTTTTAATTAAAAAATCAGAACAGTTTTGAGTTATCAATTCTTTTATACAAAAACATTACCTTAATACTGTTTGCATTTCAGGAATACCAAGACTAAGTTGCAGCCTTCATGTATTGAGGTTTCAGTCACTTTACATTCATGAACCACTTTTATAAAAAACTACACACTTGTACTACTTGAAGTTCCATTCTTGTTTTAACAGAAATCTGAAGTGGCAGTGGGCAGTGGGCAGAGAATCACCAAAAGTGGAGAGTAGAAGACTGGGAAAAACATCTCTGTGTTGAGGTTCCAAATGGTACTCTGAGAATCTGGCATCATGTCCACAAATCCATGGACTCTTGTGTCAACAATCTCAGCTGTTGGTGGTGGCACAAATCGGCTCATTAATGCAAATCAATCATAGTTTGAAATCCGCAGCTTGTCTGACTTACAGTTGTTGATCATGTGCATACCTTTTGTGCACACTGTTTGGCATCTTACAGTGGTTACTTCAAGCAAGATAATGCAGTGTCCCAATGTACAGGGTGGGCCATTTATATGGATACACCGTAATAAAATGGGAATGGTTGGTGATATTAAAGTCCTGTTTGTGGCACATTAGTATATGTGAGGGGGCAAACTCCTCAAGATGGGTGGTGA
>NW_024583600.1:37320-53802 GCF_018398535.1 Haplochromis burtoni
TTTATCATCTGCAACTGAAAATAGTTGTGGATGATTACTATACCTTTCTAATGTGACGTTGTTGTCCCTGGCTCTCTTTCCCTCCCGCTCTGTTCCTGTGCTACTGCCAGTGTAACCTCCCCCCTCTTCCCAACGCAAAGCACAAGGCTCGCATGCAGAGTGAAGCGGAAAAAAGTGCGAGAGAGAGAGGGTGGGCTCGCGATAAAGAGCCGGCTCGCGTCGTTCACGTCAAAGATCCGGCTCTAAGAGCCGTTTTGTTCGCAACCGACACATCACTACTAAGCTGCGCACATGCGCAATTGCGCACTGCTGGCACAGTCTCTGCACACAGAAAATCTGTGTTGTGCACAAAAAAAAATCTAACCTGAATTGAAATTAAAATTAATACTTTAACAATACTCTTTTGCAGTGTTAGTCGGTAAGTGACTGGCTGCTCCCATATGGGATTAGAATGATGCCACCTTATCCCATAGTCCAGCCAATAATGCGATTGACATCCGTATATACACAGCTAATCAACGTCGTTGACAGGCTATGACAGCAGCTAGCAAAGCAGCGTGGCTGATGTGGAGTGAAGCCACATTAATGACAACGTGTACAACCATTGGAGTTGTGAGCAGGACAGACGGAACAATTGACGGAAAAAGTGTGGACTTTATAACAGTTTTTAAATTGTGTTGATAGGCCATGTAAAACCAGAGTTATGATAAAAATATATTCAATGTTTGGTTTACTTCCTGAATACTATCGCTGTTTATATTTACTGCGGGAAGAAACTGTGTTTTATAAGGAAAACACGCGAAAGCACTCTCCACCTGTGAGCAAAAACAAAACCAAAACAACCCCACCCTTTCCTATTGGTGGAAAAATGTATCATGTCGACCAATCAAAAATGATATGGCAACATGGCATTTAGTTGTTTGGGAAGGGGGAAGTTTTAGGAGTGACGGCGGTGTTTTGAGATGTGAGGGATTTGCGACGTTTAGCGTAAATCTTATGTAGTTAGTGTGTAGTGTAGTCAATAGTGTTGTTGTGTGTGTCAGAACAATGAGGCGACAGCTGAATGTTACAGGTGTTACAGGCAGTAGTGGTTTTAGATACTGGTGACATGGCATCGTGGTGGGGGGCGGCATCATGGGCATTGGGGGGGAAAAATGCTTGTACTCATGCTGCCCCGACGTCAGCCAGCACATATTGGGAATGGCATAGGCACTGATTGGTTTTCTATCGCCCATTTGCTGGGAGTAAGGGAGCCCTTCGTTTGTGAGGTGCGCCTGCTGCTTGCAGCGCAGAGAGGAGAGGGCGGGGCGGCAGGGGATTCTCTGAACGGCTGGAGCAGCATCTAATAACCAACTCGCAAAATAAAACAAAATCAAAACAAACCAACAAACACGAAAACACCAGACTTATAATTTGCACCGGTGTTTTTTTGAAATTCTATACACGAAAAGTGAGCGCGAGAGCGCGAGAGCCCTCGGTGCACCTGCTTGCTGCTGAAGTCAAAGTAAACTTTATCTCCGCTATATACAGTCCAGTATATAGAGAGATGAGACGACGAGGCTCCAGTTACAGCAGTGCAAGTAAACAAACAATATATATAAGAAGAGTAAGAAAATAAATATACACTTTAGGACCAGGGGTAAAGGGATCAATAACAATTTAAAAAAAATTTATAATTTACAGTTTGATGATTTAAAGTCTCACACACAGGGGAGGGGGCGGCTGCGTCCAAATAGAGCACATTTCATTCTAATGATGTAAATCCAAGCCCATCATGTATTCATGATTTGAATCCTGGGTTGTGTGAAATCTCAGAAATACACCTTAGACAAAGTGAATCTGTGAACTAAGGTGTAGGTCTGTTAGGTTATTTTGTGGTGATACTCAGGTTGAGGAATGGGTGTTCATACTGGAGTGCAAAATTAAAACCAATGGAAGATGGACAAGAAAAGTTCAAAGGCATCAGGTGCTCAGTTTGGACAAAAGAGAAAAGAAGAGGAGAAGAAACGAGCAAAAGATACAGGTAAGCAGATGTGTCATTGGATAATGGCACGTCATCCTGAAACAATCAGAATCAGAATACTTTATTAATTCCTAAGGAAATAATGTGCGTTACAGTTGCTCCAAGAAGAAATGGTAAAAATAGCAACAGTAACAGACTAAACTCCAAACAATACATTATGTTACAGATTTTAATATTAATTAGTCATTGTCAATTGTTGATTTGTCCTCATTGTATGACGAATTATGATGGCTGTTTGGTAGCCGTTTGCATACTATGCATACGCTCTCTCTCTTCATATGTGTCTGTGTGTGTGTGTACAACAGTTTTATGCTAATGTACAATCCTTAATATGTTTTGTGTGTGTGTGTGTGGGGGGGGAGCACAGGGAGTGTTCGCCCAGGGCGCTAAACAGGCTAGGACCGCCACTGGTTACAGGAGCGATACATCTCCTGTTGTCAGGCCTGCAGGTATCAGGCTGTTGTTCTCCTTTATCTCATAGTGGACAGAAATTATTTTTTGGAGTGGCAAAAATAATTTGTGTGGCATCAGATTTGATGCAGAACACCTGATTGTTCTGTAAATAGTTTGAAATATTTATTTAATTAAAAAACGCCTTGGCTGCATTTTTAGGTAAACAGCTGCAAAAAACTTTGTTGTTTGCATAACTCAGTTACTTTTTTGAAGAAGTAACTATATAATTAATTGCCCAACAATCGTCATTATATACTGTATTTTGCAGACAGAGAGTTACAGGACTCTCTCCCAGACCACAGACTCATACTCATAATACAAGTCAGAGCTTTATAAAAAAAGAAAGAAAGAAAGTTGTGTTTTCAAAATTGGAGTTGAAGTTATTTTTACTTCCAATAGTGTTAACATACTGCACAGGTCATGAACAACCACAGTGACCACAGTGCGCACGTCTGCTGTTGCTTACAGTGGTCCAAGGGACCGCTCAGGGAGTTTGTGTGTTCGCTCAGACACATGAAAAATTAGAGGGAACGTTGGTTACGACATGAGCTCATCATCTCCATAGACTTTGATATTTGCAGGTGACATTGTGAGCAAGAGCAGGGAGCACATGAAGGGAGCCCAATGAGGTGGAGGTATGCTCTGGAAAGAAGGAGAATGAAAACTAGTAGCAGCAAGAGAGATAACAAATAAATTTTATTCAGATAGCACCAATCACAACAACAGTCACCTCAAGAAAGAGTCAGACGATGACCTATGAGCAAGCACTTTGGCAGCCGTGGAAAAATGCCTTTTTAACAGGAAGAAACCTTCAGCAGAACCAGGTTCAGGGAGGTGCAGCCATGTGCTGCTACTAGTTAGAGGTGAGAGTGGGGGAGAGGACAAAAGAATTGCTGTGGAAGAGAGCAAGAAATTAATAACAACTGATATTTAAATGCAGAGTGGTGTATAAACACATGGTGAGTAAAAAGAGGTAAGAGAAGGAGAAATGCTCAGCACATCATGAGAAGCCTCCAGCAGCCCAGGTCTAATGCAGCAAAAATAAGGGTGGATTTAGGGTCACCATATCCAGCCCTAACTGTAGACTTTATCAAAAGGGACAGATTTAACCCTAACCTTAAAAGTAGAGAGGGTATCTGTGTCCTGAACCTGAAGTGGAAGCTGGTTCACAGAAGAGGGGCCTAAACGTTGAAGGCTATGCCTTTTATGTTATGAGAAGGACGTGTGAATAAGAGAGAAACTGCCAAGGTTATGTAAATGATTTTGGCACAGGACATGACAGAAAGTTTACTGAACTTCAATATCAGTAAAGAAATTGTTTATTTAGCAGGGTAGAGGTGGATTTGCAAGGTATGCAAGCAGAAAAAGAAATAACCGAAATTCTTCGAAGATAAGTGTTTGCAGGTTCATGAACAAACAGAAATGCCACCTAGATTTAAAATTGTTAGTGAGACACAAAGGATACAGAAAGGTTCACAGTCTTTGATCTGGGCACTCTGTGGCTTGAGCTCTGTTTCCTGAGAAGGCAGGCAACAAAGTTCTTATAACCCTGCTTTTGTCCTTGCCTGTGACAGTGATTCACTTCTGTGAAGCAGATTATTTCCCAGCAGGTAAGCAAAAGTGGGCAAGGCAAGTAAGCAGATGGATAACGGGCAGATTTTTCTAAAGACATTCCTGAGCAGAGGTAAAGAAAGGACTGTGGGTGTCTCATAAAATAACGCGGGTCGATGGATCTATTTTTCCTTGTAATCCACAAAGTGACTAAAATGGCTTCATATAACTAGATAAAAATTGTGAAGTGTTGGTTTTGTCATTCAACAACTGCACAGACCATGGCTCAGGGGGTTGGGAAACATATCTGTAACCGGAAGGTCGCTGGTTCGATCCCGGGCTCTCTGTCCTGGTCGTTGTGTCCTTGGGCAAGACACTTTACCCTACCGCCTACTGGTGTTGGCCAGAGGGGCCGATGGCGCGATATGGCAGCATCGCTTCTGTCAGTCTGCCCCAGGGCAGCTGTGGTTACAACTGTAGCTTGCCTCCACCAGTGTGTGAATGCGAGAGTGAATGAATAGTGGAATTGTAAAGCGCTTTGGGTGCCTTGAAAAGCGCTATATAAATCCAATCCATTATTATTATTATTAAAAGGTATGAATTAATTTGCAACAATTTGAGGTTTTGTGGGTGACTGATGTATAATTAGGTCTAAATACTGTAAGGTGAGACTTTTTTTATAATGTGTTCGTGTTATTATTTCATTTCCTCTGGCAAAGGGAAGACATGTTTTTGGAAGCATTTGCATGTGTGTCAATAAAATAATTTCTTATAAAACTAGGTGTAGAGTGGGGTCAGGTTATCGGTCCATTAAAATTTGTGTTACATAGACTAAATTTGTCAAGGTCAGCATAATGATTTATTTGTCAACAATTAAGAGCAAACATTATAACTTAGAAACAGACTCATCAGCAGATTGATATGAAGGTCAAAGTGATAATAATGCTATATAGAGCGATTTATTAGAACTATGTTTCATGCTGCAATACTTTGTGCTGACAACAGATAGCCGTATAGAGAGTGTTATTCCAAATATCTATTTAACTATTTTATTATGCGATTAATAAATTAACAGGTCATGACTGTTTCAATATAAAACAATTCGAAATAAAATAAACTTCAGATAAAAAACTTTTTTCACTTCATATTTATTACTGAACATTTTAAAAAATGTTACTAAACAACAAAATTAATGCTACACATCTACTATAGCCACAATAAAAACAAGTAATAATTGCACTGAAAATTATATCTAGTATATTAAAATGGGTTTCAATGGGGCAAATAACAAAAACCTGCACTTTTCACTTGTTTCTACTGCACTGCAAACTTCTTGAAGTTTAAAAAGAGCACAAGAAACAAAATGAATATATACAAAATGCTTACTATTGGTGGAGCTCTCAGAATGCTTTTTGTTACACATGAAACAGTTGCCCATTTTAATGTCCTCTCATTTAGCAACACCTATGCAGTACCTCAAGAGGGCACTGCTGAGCAACTTCTGAATCAGCTGTTTATGAGTGTACAGGCATGTATGTAGTAAGAATAGATCCAATATTCCTTATTTACTAATGTTGTTGTTCTGTTTTGTTGAGATAAGATAAGATAAGATAAGATAAGATAAGATAAGATAAGATACCTTTATTAGTCCCATGAGTGGGAAATTTCGTAAACCACTCTGCACAAATCTGAACAGGACACAAATGTGTTAATATACATATATGTTTATACATCAAAAATACTGTGAACAGTTACAAACAATAAAATTATGAGATTAGACACCAAGTCTCCCCTTGGTTATTCGGCATCTTCCCAACACAAACACTGTAAACCAGTCACTTTAGGAAACGGGACTTTTAAAGAAATTAATAACATTCATTCATTTTATCCATTTAATTAAACATTAAATGGATAAAAAATGTGGGTAGTGCTTTAATGTCTGCTATTCATGAAAGTTATTTTAAATGGTTTTAAAAATAGGGGGGAAAATGTGTCAAGATACAATAGTTACTGTAAAGTCTTTGGTTAAGTCTAGCTGAAATTCATACAAGAGTCAAATTGCGTCACAAGGTCAACAAATTAAAAAAAAGTTATTCAGAATTGCCTACATCACATCAGGACTGCATGGTTTTGAAAGTGTAAGACTGCAATCTTGTAAACAATTTAAGATACACTAGCATGTAAGTTTAAAACGGTCATTGTTAGCTAGGCAAACCGTGTCGAGATGAGAGGAAGAGGGCCCGAATGCAGACACACGGGAATGAGGTGGACATTAACAAAAGACAAGCCTTTATTATTGGCTGAACAAAAACACTACAAGTCAACAACGAAGGGGAGAATTTAAAACACTAATAAAACGTAGACTGGGTAAGGCTAAACTAAAGAACATGAGGAATATAGAAAAGGACAGAAGGAAACAAACACTATAGCTGTGTCCAAATTCAGAGGCTGGATCCTCCTGAGGACCCGGCCTTCGCGGTCTACGTGGGCAAAGGTCTTTTGAAGGCCGGGTAGGCCGGAAGTGAGCGGCTGTGAAATTGGACAGTCTAGTCTTCAGACTGACCATCTCACACTTCTGTTTAATCATTTTTCTGTTTGACATCTATTCAGAGGTAGTCTCAGCCAAACCGATTTAGTCACAAACAAATAAAACACTGAAAAAACCCAAACAATAACATTTTTAACCTATCTAAGTGACTAATATTTCATGTTTACCTGAGTAGTAAAAGACTGCTGGGGGTTTGAAAACGATGTGCCAGGAGTTCACTGTTCTCTCTGGCTCTAGTGAGCTGGCTAGCTATCGAGCTACTGGGTAACACACAAGGACTATAAAGAAACCAAGAACTATAAATACTAAATAAATAATATAAAACTATAAACTATAAACCCCATAAGGGTAATGTGATCAGGGCCTGCTGGCTGTCCATCATGCAAGGCTGAGAGCTATAGGTGACCCAGGCTCTCTGTGGACAGTGGTCAGTTTTTTGTTTGTTTTTGGGTGGGAGGTAACTTCCTTTTGGTAGTTAACCCCCGCCATGAGTCGGTCCCCTCATTACTACTCATTCAGAACATTCTAAGTTTCTATTGCAGTTATAATAGCTTAACTTGCACTAGCTTTATTTGAGCCCATGTATGAGAGGAGGGTGATGACTTGAATATTGACAGGCAGGGTTCTGGTTAGGCGACAGAACTGTTAGGCATTCATTTGTAGAGATAACCCCAAGTGTACACATAAATAAGAAGGAATGACACTGCCAGGTACCCCAGTCCTTCATGTACTTTGCTGAGTTATCTCTGTCATTAATTTCACTGACACCAAATGCCTGGAACTGAGCTTTAGTGACAAGAGAATGTGTATTCAGTGATACTTATTGAAAACAAGTTCATTATGTATGAATGGGTATTTATGTCTCAGTATGAGCTGTTTAACCCTTTAAGACCTACCATAGAACCAAGTCCGCCAGAGCTTATATTATATTTTTACATGCTGTAGTGCCATTTTTGGGAGCATTTCAAGTTGATATACATCAATACAACCATTATAGCCCAAATTTTAATAATATTATCAAAGTGCATAGTAATTACATAAATTGCAAAAAAGTGCAATAAACTACAAAAAATTGAAAATCGTTTTTGTTTTTTTAACATATATTTCTAGTTAGAGAAATTTAAGAGGCTTATCCCTCAAAACTGTAAATACAAAAAAGTTGCACAAAATAGTTTCCCACCACAGGAAATTTATTTTGAGTGTCTTCATAGTTTTATTTTTGAAATACACCAATTTTATACTACTGCAGGAAAAACGAAAATAAATATTATAAGTGCAAATTTGCAAAAAATAAACATATGCATCAAAATAAACTATTTCCAGCAGTGCAATATGAGTCCTAAGCATCCCAGAAACGACACAGAAAGTCATAAACTCAAAAATAACTTTTTAAAACACAAGTATAGGCTCATAAGGCCCCGATGTAAAAAAACTACATTTCCGCAAAATGACGTCACTTCCGGTTTCGGGCAGGTCATGGCGGTCATGGATAGTTCGCGCTGATGGACGTAGGAAGTGTTACAAACAGCTGATCGGATCGGCGAAGCGTGTTTCTGGAATATCATGTTTTTGTTGCTGCAAGTGCTTTTTATGCAGTTTTTGCAAAGCTATATGTGGAAGGAAACTGTGACCTAGGACAAGCTGATGGCATAAGATGTAAGTACAACTCCTCTGGTTTCATATGCAAAAAAAATTATTGCGCTAGCTTACGTGGTTGCAGGCTACCGGGATTTAAAAATAGTTATGCAAAATGGAGCGTGTCCGCTCCGACCGGCTTTAAAGGGTTAATAGAAGCAGCAAATATATAATGATCATAAGATGTAAGTACAACTCCTCTGGTTTCATATGCAAAAAAAATTATTGCGCTAGCTTAGGTGGTTGCAGTGCTACCGGGATTTAAAAATAGTTACGCAAAATGGAGCGTGTCCGCTCCAACCGGCTTTAAAGGGTTAACCTACAGAGTGCATTACAGTAGAGTGCTCTGTTTTTGGCAGCAGTACAGTCTTGCAAGCATAAAGAACCACTGTTGAACCAAGAGGCTCATTTAATGTGAGTTACCCTCACATTAAATGACCCATAATGTCATGGTCCTGGGCCATGTTGGCCCAGTATTCTTAGTTTTCTTGTATGTTTGTATTTTGTTCCCTATTTAGGCCATGATTCCTGAGTTGCCCTGTTGTGTTGTTCCCTGAGTGTTTTCCCTTTGTGGCTTTTACCCCGTGTGCCCCTCTGTGTATCTGTGAGCCCTCATCCCTCCTTGTTTCATTCCATGTTTCCCCAGCCCACTATGCCCGCGCTCTCTCTCTCTCCTCCTGTTTGCACCTGTGTACTTCCTGTTTTACTTTGACAGTCTCCCGTCAGTGTTGTTTACTCCTGCCATGTCATGTTATGTTTATCTGTGTCAGCTGTGTTCCCATGTGTGGCCACTTCCCCTGATCATCCCTCTTGTGTATTTAGTCTCTGTGTTTCATGTAGTCTGTGTCGCGTCGTCTGTGTTCTCACCCCCATGTTTTCACGATCAGTCTTTTGTGAGCATCTTCGTCTCAGAGTTCTCTTAGTTTGTCACAGTATTAGTTTTCCCAGTTTAGTTATAGTTCAGCCACGCTATCCCTGCTGTGTTTGTATTCCTGGTCTTCAGTCAAATTAAAGGCTCGCTTTCTGTTAAACTCACTCCCGTCTACTCACTTGTGTACGCTCCTGGGTCCATTACACACACCACCGCACGGCCTGCCTCTGCAGACCGTGACAGTACGACGCAACCATGCCGGACCCAGCGACACAAGAACGGGAGATCATCCGGACAGTGGAGTCGCTATGCGGCAAGTGGTTGCGGTGCTCCCGAGAGGAGGAACGGAACGAGTTAGCCCGCCAAGTAGGGGTATGCGTGTCCGTATTCCCTTGGTTATGGGAGGCGCTGCATCCCCTCGTCATTGACTTTCTCGTTTCCTCTCTCCAACTCCGCCCGCAACTGCAGCGGTCCTGTGTGCGTGAGCCGTCGCCAGAGTCATGCGGTAGCTCAGTTTCCCCGCTGCCTCGTGAGCCAGAAGCTGTCAGAGTCGGTACGGTGAGGCTCACCGCCGCCACACCCTCGGCTCACGCTCCATCGGCTTCCACATCCTCGTCACCGCCTGACTGCACTACGCGGATCAAGGAGATGCCAGCTGCTATTGACTTCGGCGAGGAGGAGCGGCAACAGGTATTACGGGCGTATCGCGAGGACGAGCTCCGTTGGAAGCCCTGGCTCATCCCCGAGGAGGAGTTCTCGCCAACCGCCCCGCCTCGCACCTGCCGCCCGCCCTCGCCGCCTCGATCGGACTACTCGTCTCCTGCTGTGTTTCTGGCACGGATGTGGTTGGAGGACGAGGAGCCGGCCGCTATGGAGGGTCAGGTTTTGTCCACAGCCGCTTCAATGAAAAAACGGCGTTCACGCCGCCGACACCCACCGCCACAGCCAGACCCCGAGACTTCTGAGTGGCCAGCTGTGGTGAGTGGAAGGGACAAACAGGAGTTTCCTGACTCTGGGACTGTTTATTCCGGGGCTGTGTTTTTTCACTTAGCTGCCCAGCCAGAAGCGCTAGCTCCGTCTCCTGTATCCTCGCGAGCACCGTCGTTAACTCCACCACTTCAGTCTCCTTCAGTTCAGTCTGCCACTCAGCTACCTCCTCAGTTAACCTTAGCTCAGTTTTCCCTTAGCACAGTCATCCACTCAATCACCAGTTCCACTTTCCCCCCAACTATCGCAGCCACTCCCAGCTCAGTTAGCTCCCCCACAGCTACTCCCAGCTCAGTTGGCTCCCCCGCAGCTACTCCCAGCTCAGTTAGCTCCCCCACAGCTACTCCCAGGTCAGTTAGCTCCCCCACAGCTACTCCCAGCTCAGTTAGCTCCCCCACAGCCACCCTCAGTTCAGTTTCCAAAGCGCCCAGTGCCACTTTCAGCTCAGGCCCCAGTAGCTCCAGTGCCGCCTGTAGCGCAGGCCCCAGTAGCTCCAGTGCCGCCTGTAGCGCAGGCCCCAGTAGCTCCAGTGCCGCCTGTAGCGCAGGCCCCAGTAGCTCCAGTGCCGCCAACCTCGTCAGCTGGGGGGTCCGAGGGGCCCGTTCAGCCTCCTGTCTCCGCTGGAGGGTCCGAGGGGCCCGTTCAGCCTCCTGTCTCCGCTGGAGGGTCCGAGGGGCCCGTTCAGCCTCCTGTCTCCGCTGGAGGGTCCGAGGGGCCCGTTCAGCCTCCTGTCTCCGCTGGAGGGTCCGAGGGGCCCGTTCAGCCTCCTGTCTCCGCTGGAGGGTCCGAGGGGCCCGTTCAGCCTCCTGTCTCCGCTGGAGGGTCCGAGGGGCCCGTTCAGCCTCCTGTCTCCGCTGGAGGGTCCGAGGGGCCCGTTCAGCCTCCTGTCTCCGCTGGAGGGCCCGAGGAGCCCATCCAGCCACCGTCTGCTGCAGCTCCAGCCTGTGCTTCGTCTGCTGCTCCAGCCTGTGCTTCGTCTGCTGCAGCTCCAGCCTGTGCTTCGTCTGCTGCAGCTCCAGCCGAGTCTTCGTCTGGTGCAGCCTCCGAGTCTTCGTCCTCGCCGTCCAGCCTCCGAGTCGTCCTCGTCTGGTCCAGCCTCCGAGTCTTCGTCCTCGTCTGGTCCAGCCTCCGAGTCTTCGTCCTCGTCTGGTCCAGCCTCCGAGTCTTCGTCCTCGTCTGGTCCAGCCTCCGAGTCTTCGTCCTCGTCTGGTCCAGCCTCAGCTTGTGCTTCGCCTGGTCCGGCCCCCGCATCGCCACCGTCTGGTCCTGCCTCGTCTGGTCCTGCCTCGTCTGGTCCTGCCTCGTCTGGTCCTAGGCCCACCGGGCCTCGGCCTACACGCCTGAGACTGGAGAGCCGCCGCTGCCTTCCGCGCGGTCGGCCCCCTGAACTGCTCCGTCGTCTCCCTCGCCGCCGCCGCCATTGCCTTCCGCGCGGCCGGCCCCCTGAACTGCTCCTTCGCCGCCGCTGCTGCCTTCCGCGCGGCCGGCCCCCTGAACTGCTCCGTCGTCTCCTTCGTCGCCGCCGCCATTGCCTTCCGCACGGCCGGCCTCCGGACCAGCTCTGTCACCTGTGCCACCCGCCTGGTCGGCCCCCCGACCGTGTGACCCGTGAACTCTTGTGCCTGTGGGCTCTGGGTCGGCCCCCTGAACTTTATTTGAACTATGGTCTTGTGCTCCTGTGTTTTCTGTTGCTCGTTTTTGTTTTCCGTTCCGAGCCCTCCGTCCTGGGCCCCGCCGCCCGCCCTGGGTCGTTTTCTGTTTGGTTTTTGTTTTCCTGTGTTTGGGCTGTCTGGAGCCAGCCCTTATGGGGGGGGGTGATGTCATGGTCCTGGGCCATGTTGGCCCAGTATTCTTAGTTTTCTTGTATGTTTGTATTTTGTTCCCTATTTAGGCCATGATTCCTGAGTTGCCCTGTTGTGTTGTTCCCTGAGTGTTTTCCCTTTGTGGCTTTTACCCCGTGTGCCCCTCTGTGTATCTGTGAGCCCTCATCCCTCCTTGTTTCATTCCATGTTTCCCCAGCCCACTATGCCCGCGCTCTCTCTCTCTCCTCCTGTTTGCACCTGTGTACTTCCTGTTTTACTTTGACAGTCTCCCGTCAGTGTTGTTTACTCCTGCCATGTCATGTTATGTTTATCTGTGTCAGCTGTGTTCCCATGTGTGGCCACTTCCCCTGATCATCCCTCTTGTGTATTTAGTCTCTGTGTTTCATGTAGTCTGTGTCGCGTCGTCTGTGTTCTCACCCCCATGTTTTCACGATCAGTCTTTTGTGAGCATCTTCGTCTCAGAGTTCTCTTAGTTTGTCACAGTATTAGTTTTCCCAGTTTAGTTATAGTTCAGCCACGCTATCCCTGCTGTGTTTGTATTCCTGGTCTTCAGTCAAATTAAAGGCTCGCTTTCTGTTAAACTCACTCCCGTCTACTCACTTGTGTACGCTCCTGGGTCCATTACACACACCACCGCACGGCCTGCCTCTGCAGACCGTGACACATAAATCCCTTGCAGAAGGTTGCTACAGTTGGTGCCATGACCAGGTGCTGAAGGCGGTCGCAGAAAGTATAGTATCCGAATACTTTTGCAAGCCACTGTATCCAGTGATCCCAGGTTACATCACTGATGATGTGTCCCAGCGCATCCAAAGATGTATCGTGCACATAAACCTAAGTTTCAATTTGCCAAAAAGGTTGCTTCATTTAAGCAGAAAAATATAAAATTAATGTCTGGGGGTATATTGGGGGGGTGGGGGGGATGGGCCATTGGATCAAGAGCTTCTCTTCCTAAAATAGTTAAACCAGGGGTTTGGATGGCTTTGGAAACTGTAAACAGGGCATGCTTTTTTGACTTTTAACAAATTTTAAAAATTTTACAACTAAATAAAACACCTCCTCCATGACCATTCATGTTACACAAGTAAATAAGTAATACTATAATGACAAAGTTCCTGTTTATTCAAAGATCTATCTATAGAAATGTATGATCTTTTTAAATGAACAGAAGAAAAAATATATTCTGTCTGTTAACACACATTTTACATTTTATAAATGGAGAAATGAGCAACTTTTTATGTAAAGTTACAGATTTATTTATTATAATTTAAACCCAAAGCAGCATTTATGTAGAAAAACTGAAATCTGTTGCTTAAATTACTCTTCTTTTTCTTGTATTAAAATATCTCAGGGATTAAATGTGTGATTAAACTTCTTTACACAAAAAGGAATTTTGCTGGTCCGGCTGACTTAAGATCAAAATGGGCTGTACGTAGCCCACAATGTAAAATGAGTTTAACACCTGGCACCCGTAATAGAATAAGACAAGCTCTCTGAAAAATAGTTGTTAATAAGCCTTTCGAATCTTCTATATCAAAATCGAGTTTTTACTGTATAGTTGGGGTTTTTAAAACTTAATATTTTACTTTTAATCCTTTAAAGCCGGTCGGAGCGGACACGCTCCATTTTGCATAACTATTTTTAAATCCCGGTAGCTCTGCAACCACGTAAGCTAGCGCAATAATTTTTTTTGCATATGAAACCAGAGGAGTTGTACTTACATCTTATGCCATCAGCTTGTCCTAGGTCATGGTTTCCTTCCACATATAGCTTTGCAAAAACTGCATAAAAAGCACTTGCAGCAGCAAAAACATAATATTCCAGAAACACGCTTTGTCGATCCGATCAGCTGTTTGTAACACTTCCTACGTCCATCAGCGCGAACTATCACATGTCCGCCATGACCTGCCCGAAACCGGAAGTGACGTCATTTTGCGGAAATGTAGTTTTTTACCATCGTGGCCTTATGAGTCTATACTTGTGTTCTTAAAAGTTATGTTTGACTTTATGACTTTCTGTGTCGTTTCTGGGATGCTTAGGACTCATATTGCACTGCTGGAAATAGTTTATTTTGATGCATATGCTGTTATTTTGCAATTTTGCACTATAATATCTTTTTTCGTTTTTCCTGCAGCATATGAAAATTGGTGTATCTCAAAAATAAAACTATGAAGACACTTAAAATAAATTTCCTTTGATGGGGAAACTATTTTGTGCAACTTTTTTGTATTTACAGTTTTGAGGGATAAGCCTCTTAAATTTCTCTAACTAGAAATATATGTTAAAAAAACAAAAACGATTTTCAATTTTTTTGTAGTTTATTGTACTTTTTTGCAATTTATGTAATTACTATGCACTTAATGCATATATATTATTAAAATTTGGGATATAATGGATGTATTGATGTATATCAACTTGAAATGCTCCCAAAAATGGCACTACAACATGTAAAAATATAATATAAGCTCTGGCGGACTTGGTTCTATGGTAGGTCTTAAAGGGTTAATCAAGTCATGTAATAACAACATGCACCAGGACATAATAGTGCAAAAGTAACATGACCGAACTGTTCAGACACTGATTCTTATATAGTGCTTTTCTACTCTTCCAGGTTACTCAAAGTACTCTGTACAACATGCCACATTCACACAGTTTCTCTAAACTGAGTGCTTTCTAGCTACATTCATACACATTCTCACTCTTGACATGCAGACTGGATGAACTAGGGATTGAACCACTAATCTTCTGATCAGTAGCTGACTTGCGCTACCTGCTCAGCTACAGCACCTACAGGCAAAGATGTGTAAACCGTCACTAGGTATTGGATAGAGTGTACACTCACAAACCTGTCAAACCTAGTCAGAAGTGCCAGCTTGATTCCAGATCAGGGCTAGACCTGTTTTCTATGGGCCTGGGCCACATACACCAAACTGCAACAAAACTGATATGGCATGCCATTACATAGACAGTGCCATCTATGCCAGGCCTGGCCCATATCTGGATGACATACCACTTACCATGCCAGAAGTCAACCAGCAGTCCCGGCTTGATACCAGATCTGGGCCAGACCAGATTGCTATGTGGGTAGTCACTTTTTTTTGTGCCTTTTTAATGAATCCCAAAAACACATTTTAATGCCAAAAGAATGCAAATCTGACCAAAGTCCTAGCATAAATGTTTATTAAGTGAAAACTGCAGGTGTGAAATCTAGGTATTTGGTCATTTCTTGCTCCATTTAATGATCCAGAAGTTCATCTAGCCAAATCAGCCAGTTTGCAGCTGGATGAAAGCAACTGTTTATCTAAAGATCAGTCAGTCTTTTAACATGCTAAACTTGCACAATGTGCTATTGCGATATGGGGTAATGGTTGCTGAAGGTACCCTTTGCACACCTACGTCAATTGATTTATCAGGAATGTTTTTCAATAATAGTTAGTTGTAAAACTTTCTTGTAAATGTTATTCCATATTACATTTTAAACACAAGAATGTTTTCTTTATGACCTCCAGCTGTGTATATTCCACAACACAGTCTTTTTCAATCTGATAGAAACCTGGAGAATGAACAAGTTAACATTTCATCATCATACTATTCACATTTGAAGATAATAATAGTTGATGTGAGCACACAAAATATCTGCTTCTTACAGCTAGATTCTTTAAAAGGTTTAATCATTTGACCATCAATCCACATTGCTCTCGCTCTTTCTGCTTTGTCAGCAGTGGGGCAGGCAGGGAGGTAGTTTGCATAGCAAACAGTACCCGTGATTCTCAGTCAGTAGAAATAGTTTCACAGTGTTGGAGGAAATTCAGCTTTATGCAAAACGTCAGACAGAAATGTTAAAATTCCCATGTTAGGGAATAATAGTTGGTCTGCTGGTGAAAAATGGAAAAATACATATTGTATAAAGTGTTTGTTTACTTTCTGACTCACAGATGCCACTTGCTTATTGAAAATCATAACAAAGCCATACTGTATGGTCCAAGAAATGCATTTGTAGAGTGGCACATGTAATGTATGTTCAGAAGTGAGTAACATGAAGCTATGGAGAGAAATGAGGGCAAATCCAATATTGCTCAACAGCTACATTTTGTTTCAGTAGTTTGCAAAACAAAGTCAGGCTGCCTTTCTTTTTTTCTTTTGCCAGGTTTTTTGGCAGTTCTCTCCTCCCATACAAAACTAGTTTTTGTGTGCGTGTATTTTTTTTTTCATGGTTACAACAATTGTATTCATGTGCACACAAAAATTAGGTTCAGTTCACAGTTTGGTGAGTAAAAAATTATGTATTGATCTGCTTTTGAAATGAAAAATACAGTTCACTTTGTATTTGTCTTGCCAAGATGCAACATACTTTGTTTGCCTTATTGATTCACGCAAATGATTAACAGGAAAGCAAAAGAAAGTGAATATTCCCGTAAAAGTTTGTTTGTTCTTTGGTTTGTCACTGTACGGTAAACATGGTAACCACACAAGGCCATGAAACTATTTTGCTGCAAATAAATGCCCTTAAAGTTGGTGATGAAGATGTTAAACATCAGTTGTGTCATGAAAGTAGTTATATGTAATCACTTCCTGTGTGTGTGTGTGTGTG
>NW_024583600.1:54021-60875 GCF_018398535.1 Haplochromis burtoni
GAAAGTGGCCACTTTCATGAGTAATCACATATAAGTTTTTACTATTTCTTTTCCGTATGGGTATGGTCATATTTGGAGGCAAGGACAGCCTTTTGTAAATCATTGAGCAATCTCTTCTTTCCCTGTGAAATCCAAGCTCCTCTAGTGTACAACAGCCTTTGAGTCTCCAGTCTTTAGTTCTGTTTGGTGAATGAGGCTAGCGAAGATAAAATGCATGTAACAACCACAAGTTGTATCCTACTTTTGTGGATGCATACACTGACCTTTGTGAAAAGCCAAGGTAAGACCCAATACTTCGGGTGATTTCTATGATCTTCTCATTTTAATTACACGATATTTTGATGTTGAAATAAACACAAAAATCATGTATGCTGATTTTTATTTACCGCTATCCAGATAATCCAGGAGCATGTACCCTTGAAGATTTTAAAAAGTATCATCTCTACGATGGCAATTTTGACATAAGTGGTATGCAGGCCAGTTACCCAGGTGGGAGACAAGTGAAAGTGGGCTGCAATGTGGGCTACAGTGGCTTTTTCAAGCTGCTCTGTGTAGAGGGAAAATGGCAACACAGAGGCACTAATTGTCAACGTAAGTTAACATTCACTTATGAATATCATCTTTTTCCAGTATAACCAGTTAACACTTGCATATATGTCTTGCTGTATTTGCATATGTTTTGCTTACTCGAGCTTGCCTTACCAAAGCAGCATAAACATCATTAGCTTGTTTGAGTTATTGCTCGAAAATTCATATCACAGACTGCAATACTGAACAATATGTAGTGTACTTTTATGAAATGTACAGCAAATTCCACTTTTCTCTGTCGTACTTTTACCCACATTTTGTCTTATTTGCTTTAAGCGAGATCATGTGGTCATCCTGGCGATGCTCAGTTTGCCGATTTTCAACTTAGAAAGGGGGACGATTTTGTCTTTGGCTCAGAAGTTGTATACACCTGCCACAAAGGGTATCATAATAATTTTAATCACATTTTCCTTGTGATTTTATTTGTTTTGTGTTTCTTAAGCTGCATAATTATGCATGCTCTGTGCATATTATCTGTACATTTGGCTTTTCTTTTAGTCATCTCTATGAATTCTCTATTATAAACCTGATTCAGATTTCAAATGGTCAGTCGGACAAACTTCCGACGTTGTATGGCAGAAGGCTGGGATGGTGTTATCCCCGTCTGTGAAGGTAGGAGCTGATATAAATGAAATTATGCAATCAGTAATATACACGTAGAAAGAAATAGCAACCTGTGTTTATGTTTTTGTCTGACTTTGAGGGGTTTTTTCCTAATGTTTTTCACTCCAGCTCAGCAGTGTCCATCAATTAATGTTCCCAACAATGTAAACGTGATAGGAGATGCAGAAGAAGCTACCTACGGCAATGTAGTTCGATTTAGCTGCAAGTCCAGCAATTACATTATGAAAGGGGCAAGAGAAATTTATTGTGATGAAAATGGAGACTGGAAAGGTTTGGAGGACGGCAATCCAACATGTGAAGGTAAAGTGAAGCTGGCTTACTATTGTTACTATTACTTTGTTCTCGAGTAATTAGGTAGTAACACCCAAATCACCAACCCCCTGAAAGAGAATAGAGGAGAAACTCTATATTGTATATTCAATTTTGAGCTATTATGAAACAATTAGTTTCGTAATAGTTGTGACACATTTAACACTATTTTATAACTAAAATGGTGTTAAATGTGTCACACAAATGTATCTGTGCCATGTGTAATGCTGTATTTTATTTAGGGCAAAATTTAGAATTAAATAATTATCACTTGCATACAAAATTTGTTTATTTGTACTAAAGGTACAGGAATAGAAAATGAAAACAGAATACATTTAGGGCAAAAAAAACCAAACAATTTTTGTACTTAAGTTTAGATAGTTTGGGGGAATATTTGCCTATTTGGTTAAAATAAAGGCACCACTGCTATGGACATAGTAAGTCCAAAAATATCAGCTTCAAACTAAAGCAAAAAAACACGAACAACATCATAAAATTGGCCTACAATTGTAATTAATGAGAAAAACATTGCAGCTGCTTTGCTTGTTTGATCACTTTCACTTTTCTACTTCATCAAAAAAGCTTCCTTTCACAACAGGTTAATCAGCAGTTACCTTTTATGTACCTTTCTATGAGCAGTTGCTGTAGTTTTATTCCTGACTCTGACTTTATCCTTCAACAGTTGTAAAATGTGAGCCACCGAGGATTGAAAATGGTTTTGTACTTGGAGATATCAAAGAGTACAATGAACGTGAAATCCTAAACTTTGAATGCAATCTTCAACATAAACGTGCTCAAGAATTACCTTCAAGGTGCACAAAGACAGGAGACAGAGCAGAGTGGATCCCCACACCTGAATGTGAAGGTAAACATAAATTAAACACAGTTTATAAATTAAATGCCACTGACTAGTGAGATCTGGAGCTGGATGTTTGGATGTGATGGTATTGCTCTGTCTTGGTACAACACACTAACTCATGTGCTGCATTTCCCATCATATGCAGAAATAAAATGTGAGCTGACACTGCCACCACTCCAAGGAACCACATATGAACCTGCTCATAGAAGTAGGTTTTCACCTGGTGAAACGGTAACACTTACATGTGAGGAGAGATACTGGATTGGGAGAACCCGCACGCGCTCAGTTGAGACTACTTGCAATGAGGATGGACAGTGGTCTGTCAGACCAGTATGTCAAGGTATAAAACTACAAAAGCTTTAGACACATATTCTAAGCTCACTGTTCTTTGCTTTCATGTAGTTCAATCAGCCATGAGGATGATGAACAATTTTTTTGAAGATTATCCAGTCTTTCTTTCTTTACAGAGGTTACATGTATCCGTCCACAAGATAGACTTTTGTCCCACTGGGAGGCGTCTTGGCGTGATGAGACAAAGAAATTGGGTGATACTGTCAGGTACACATGTATATCAGGATACAAGAGGAAAGATGGCGTCACTCGGGCCACATGCACCAGAGATGGATGGGAACCAAATCCACTTTGTGAAGGTATGGTGAAGTTTAGTTCACTTTTCTTCTAATTCTGACAGGATCTTTTTAATTTCTTTAATATTAGTCCATATTTGAGAAAACAGGAGAGAACTGCAGAGTGTCTTTGGTCAAACAGAAGCCTCAAAGGATCATTCAGTCATAGAGTAAAATCTTACGAACCAGCAATATAAATTTTAGAGACTCTGTGTGATAGTTCATAGTGAGAGAAAATGGTAATAACATTCATTTTATTGTTTATTTGTGTACTAACCAAGCACTAACCGAAAGAGTGTACAAATACTCACTGGATACTATTTTCTGTACAAACTGCAAGAAACATTTTTACTGCCACAACAACTTTCAGCTGGATGCTGAATCCACAACTGAACATTTTTCTTTTCCTTTGACTGAACATATTCAAATATAAAATACAGAACTGTTAAATGGAATCACATTTACACTGGGGAGCTGCTGCTTTTACTTAAATGATTATATGAAAGTATCTGAATGTTTTACATGACAAAATTATCTGAATCAAAGTAAATGCAGAAGCTTAATAAATGTGGTTTTGTTCCTTTCAGAGATAAAATGCAGGAGCCAACAGTTTAATAATGCAGATATTACTGGAAAAATTCAGGCTGAATACAGGTACAACGATCATGTCCAGTATAACTGCAAGAGAGGTTATGAAGGAAGTTTCACTCTAACCTGTAGAGAAGATGGCTGGCATAGGTCTAATGAATGTACAGGTAAGGAAATGCAATAAACTTAAAAGGAAACATTTATTCAGTTATTCAAGGACTACTGTTTTTCATGACAAATATAAATGTTGTAAACAACTGATGATAAAAGACAAATGTATAAACTCTGTATAAAAGGTGAGCATTGCTTTCAGGACTGAAAAGTGAAGCTAATATGAAAGTTCAGTCAACATGAATTCTCTCAAATCGGGGAACTTGCAGAAAAGCATCTGGTTCTACAGAATGGTAAATGATCTGTATGTGTATAGCGCTTTACTAGTCCGTAAGGACACCAAAGCGCTTTACACATTCAGTCATCCACCCATTCACACACACATTCACACACAGGTGATGGCAAGCTACATTGTAGCCACAGCCACCCTGGGGCGCACTGACAGAGGCGAGGCTGCTGGACACTGGCACCACCGGGCCCTCTGACAGAAGTCTATCTTTAGTCTATCTTTATCTTTAGATTCCTTGATGAGCTCCACAAACATTTTTCTTTTGTGAAGCAATGCATGTTACTCTTATCAAAGAGCTCCCTCTGCTTCCCTGAGTCTGCATTTTGGGTCCTCGCTCACTAACATCTGACACATCATGGGAAGGCTTTGCACAACTAAAAGCCTATTCCACAGGGTGGCTGTCCCAAAGGTCCAGCACCTGATTTCTTCAATTCTAATATATAAGAAGGGATGCTAGTAGAAAGGATGACTCTTTCCTTGTCAACTTCTTTCAGATGTGTCGCTAGCATCAAATTAAAAAAAAAAATCCTAAAATTGTATATTTTTCAGTTTATGACATTTGCAAATCATTTCTGTATCTTTTCATTTACCTTTTGTAATGCATCTCAAAAATGTTAATATTGGGGTGGTAAATACAAAAGAGAAGTATGTTTGTTAATGCCTACTGAGTTCACTAGTTTGTTAAAGGCGTAGACCCGGGTGAACCCATCCATTAAGATGGCAGTGGTGAAAGTCAAATGCAAGTTGAAAGCTCAGTCTCACTTGTGGCTGAGGTTTTTGCTGTTTTGGTAAGAATCTAAAGCTGCAGTCTGAAAGTCTAATAGTAGTGACAGTCATGAACCAAATTTCATCCAAACATCTCACGTAAAGACAATCAAAAACCACACGAAATGGAGGTTTGCCAAAGTCAGCAGGATTCAATGCTAGTCACTTAATAACAGACATTACACAGTCTATTCAGTAGTATTAAGGATATTTAAGCCTAGTCCAAAGATAGTTGAATAATGTTATCTATGAATCACTACTAATAACACAAGAATGTATTCTGACTGCTCTTTGATAATATCTAAATGTAATATCTGTCTTTCTGATAGCTATAACAGGATGTCCAACAACGAGCTTTGACCGCAGACTTAAAGTTTGGCAACATGGTGACAAACTTTACTTCAGGTGTGAGGATGGTTACAAACCTCTCAGCAAAGGCTGGTGGGGTGAAGCCACATGTGTGGACGGTGTTTGGTCTGGAGTTGAAAGCTGTATTGGTAATTAAAGTTTCTAATTAAAGTATCTTCTGTTATTAGCTTGAAGCAAACACAGTGACTTGTTCAATACCAATGTCAAGATGGGGAGTATAAGATGTTTAGGTAGAAAAATATAAGTTTTGAAATCTGTTTTAAACATCTTTTTAACATTTGAGTTTTATCTGCAGTTATGTTTAAGAAAACTGGTGTGAAAATATTTTCTGTAATATCTTACAATAAGTGCATTCATACAGAGTTTCTTCCACTGCTTATTCTGATCACATTTTTAAATATGGAAATGGATTTCATCCATCTGTAATATTTTGCCTGATTGTTTGTAATCATATCCACCTTAGAGGAACAAAAGTGTCAAGAAGCTCCTGAGATTCCTAATGGGGAAGGAATACTAGGGAATACTGAACGACACGGACAGACCCAAGAAATGATATTCATTGATTGCAATGAAGGATACTCTGCTAAGATTGAGGAATTAATCTGTCGTGACGGACGATGGGATTTAAATGGATCACTTGATGATATCTGTAAATGTGAGTCACCTCAAGCATTATTTTGATGCATGTTTTTATGAAAAGATTACAGAGTGTAAATTAATAGTGTACATGTTGTGATGTCTTACAGCTAATCATGATAACTGCAGCCCTCCACCCAAAGTTGAAAATGCTTTTATTACAACTCGTTATCGGAAGCAATACCCATCTGGCTCTGAAGTAACTTATCAGTGTCGTGATAAGTACACAATAGAGGGGAACGCCACACTTAAATGCACAGCTGGGGAATGGAAGGAGCTCAATATTCAGTGTATACGTACGTACATAAAAATAATATATTGCTGTGAATAAGCTTTAAAACTGTAAAAAACACTGCTGTCTGTCATTCTGCCTGCTGACATATTTCATCTTTATTCATCTTTCTTTCCCCACCCTTCATTAAGGGTAGAGAAAGACTGTAGTCCTTTGAGGGACAAAACAATGGAAATAATATAACCCAACATTGTACCAAAGGCACAATCTTTAACTAACCTTAAATATACTGTTTTGGTTTGTTTTTTGTTTTTTTGCCTACACAGTCTGCATGTGTACCTCGGTTTACACACCTGCCGTTATCTTCATTTTCAGCACTATTGGTCAAATCAATAATGTATGTAACAATGTATATAATATTGACAATACTATTATGTATTTTCAGTGTACTGTGACCAGCTTATGGATGAGTCTCTGGACTTCACAGCAGAGAAAACGAAATACATGACTGGAGACATCATTGAATATCGGTGTGAGAATAGAGCAGGAATTATTGGCACTGCAACGTGCCAACATGGCAAGTGGGCTAAAACACTAGAATGTGAAGGTAAGGAGACATTAAAAAAAATGCAGTTTTCATAAAAACACCCCCACGTGGTGCAGTTTGTAGGTTTAGACAATTATTCTTCCCTTTAATCACTTTTAAAAGAATTGCCATTCTTTTCTGACTTCTTAAAAGACTGGACATTGATTAAATCTCCATTACAGCAATGAGAAACTGAATGCCTATTAATAATAAATATTTAAAGAAAAGCTTGCTTAGTTTGAAAATGTAGTGAGAAAGTGTCTTATTACTTT
>NW_024583601.1:0-877 GCF_018398535.1 Haplochromis burtoni
TTTTTTTATGTTTAAGGACAACAGATGGAAATTAGCCTTTGGCTATAATCTGGCATGTTTACATTCATGTAATTTTTTTTTTTACATTTATGTTCATTAACATGCACTGTCCTAAATAAATAAATAAAATTACAAAAACATGAGCAATAATGAATATCTTTAATATTTTAGATTATATTTTATGACAAAGCCAGAAAAACAATATGTGGATCCTGGAATAATAATAGCTTCTTCATTTTTAAAGGGTTGAAAAAGCTAAGATGATTACAAGGAACCCCTTAGCAGTCGGACGTACCGCCCACGGGACATTGGATGGTTTAGGGGACTAATTGGACTGCTAAGGGGTTAAAAGATCAACTGAATCATTCCATGAATCTGAAAACAAGAGACAGACATGTACAGACTGAACTATCTGTTCAACAGTCAGAGTGTTTCTCTAACACACTTTACACTCAACTCAGCACAGGGACACTGAGGAACCTGATCTAAACCCAAATCCAGGGTAAAGAGTTTCAGTGAATGTGGTGTTGAAGGTGTGGAGGTGGATCAGAGTGTCAGAGGAGACTCTGTAGAAGGACAGAGTGCCAGCACGATAGTCCACATACACTCCTACTCTGTTAGAGACAGAGGAGGAGGAGGAGGATATGGTTGTTTCTTTGTTATTGTGCCAGACAGAATCTGGACCACGATCAGAGCAGTACAGATTCCAGGACTGATCATTCAGTCCAAGCCAACAGTCATCACCGTCTCCTTTCCTAGTGATTCCTCTGTAACTCACCGATATCTCAACTTCTCCTCTCCACTCAACCTCCCAGTAACAGCGATCAGTCAAACTATTGCTACACAGCAGCTGAGGACGAACATCAAATCTGTCTGG
>NW_024583601.1:1416-4921 GCF_018398535.1 Haplochromis burtoni
TAAGTCAATGTTACAGCCAGGGGCAGCACAAAACACTGATACACTGATTTTTTTAGTTTTAGGCCCCTTGCATTCCACTGAGTTACTTATTCTGTCACTAATGTGCTAACATAAACGAATGTAAGTCTATTGGCCACCACAACCAACTATCCCAGTGATTCAACGTTATGTACTTGCAAAAGATCCCATGTTCTCAAAACATAACTTTAAGCACATATTCCTCCAATCCACTTTCACAGACAGAGTTACAAATACAGTATGTCAGTTTTTGAGAGCATGATTTAAATTAGCCTTCATGTGTGTAGTGTTTTGTGTCCAGTTTAAGATCAGCAGTTTTTTCCAAAGGAGAGGCCATAGGAGGATTGACGAGCCTGAAGATTTTGCGGTAAGACCTAAATCCTCAGACTGAATCTTAACTAAAGCTAAGCACTTTAGGAACTATCTGAAATCTACACTAATCATGTGATGATACGGCATTCTGAACCTTCACTTACGGGGCTCTGGGATTAACAAAAACACAAATACAAATATTTGAATGTGTTACAGGAAGCAGGTTTAGGAACACTTGAATTTATCAATGTAAGTGAATAATAAGAAATATGAGCAGGATTATCTAAGGGCTGCCAAACAAGTTTAATATTGTCACATGTAACTAAGGCTATCATTGATCTAACTTGGCAAACATTCGTAATGGTCTTTAAAGTTCATAAAAGTGAACTTTTATGAACTTCTTATGGCAACTGACTCCGGTTTACTTTCCATTCATATTCTCCTCGATCTGACTGCTGCTTTCAACACTATTTCTCATTCCCTTCTGATCACACTCAGTTTATTCGACTCAAATCTTTTACTTCTCAGTCCTTTCCTCTGGTCACTGGCGTGCCCCAGGGATCTGTCCTGGGGCCCCTCTTTTCATTATCTAACTTCTTCTGCTTGGACACATTTTTCGTAAATATAATATACAGTTTCACTGTTATGCTGGTGACACGCAGCTGTATCTGTCCACTAAACCTGATTCTGCTCTCCCCCCATCCTCCCTCACCCTCTACTTAGCCGAACTAAATTCATGGTTCTCTTCCAATTTTCTCAAACTCAATAGTAACAAATCCGAGCTCCTCTTGGTAGGCACTAAATCAACATTATCCAGAGCCAACAGTTTCTCTGTTACTATCAATAACTTGCCGGTCTCCGTTTCTTCCGCTGTAAAAAGTTTGGGCGTCATCTTCGACAGTACTCTATCTTTTAATTCCCGCATTAATAATGTCACTCGTTCTGCATATTTTCAATTGCGCAACATTAATCATCTCTGTCCTTTTCTCAGCCCACATACCATGCCATCTTTGTTCACAGCCTTGTTACTTCCCGACTCCATTACTTTAATTCACTACTCAAAAATCCATCCACAACCCGTCCAGAACTCTGCTGCCCGTACTATCACCAGGACCCCTTCTATCCATCACATCACTCCTGTCCTGCAGCAGCTTCATTGGCTTCCTGTCAAATTTCTTATCAATTTCAAAATACTCTTCTACACATTTAAGGCTATTCATCTTCTCTCTCCTCCATATCTCTCTGATCTGGCTCAGATCACCGCCCCATCTCAGTGTCTTAGATCTTCTTCTTCTCTTTCTCTCTCCGTCCCCTCCCCCAGTCTTGCCACCATGAGGAGCAGGGCTTTCAGCTGCTCTGCTCCTCGACTCTGGAATTCCCGACCTCGTGATTCAAGAAATATCATTTCCTTCTCTCTCTTTATAACTCAAATCTCACTTGTTCAAAATAGCTTATCCCACATAACCTCTCCACTCTGCTATTTTAAATTTGTTTTATGTCTTATCCTTTTATGATTATGTAAACTGCTTGCTTTTATGTTGCTTTTATTATTCTGCTGTGTACAGTGTCCTTGAGTGTTCTGAAAGGCACTTTCGAATAAAATGTATTATTATTATTATTATTATTATTATTATAACAAGAAGAAGAAACAAGGATTACTGAATAATAGATTATTCAACTGAGTGATAGACACAGAAAATGTTTCCTCCTTTATCAGACATTCTCTCCATACCTGAGAGTGTCCAGTCTCCAGTACGAATCCTTCTGTCCAGCCAACAGCAGCTTCATTCCTGAGTCTCCTGGATGATTGTAGCTTAGGTCCAACTCTCTCAGATGGGAGGGGTTGGAGTTCAGAGCTGCAGCCAGAGAAGTACAGCCTTCCTCTGTGATTAGACAGCCTGACAGACTACAAAAAAAAATCCATCTGTTAACACTTTACTGAAGGTCTGTTTTAATATGATGATTTCTTCTTCTTCTTTTTTTTCCAAAGACTATGCCATATTTCCATTCAGTTAATCTGCATTTAAATTTATAAAGTGGCAATTATCAACAGGTGACACCACTCAACTTAAGTTAGTTAAGATAAGACATTGCAATATTACAGAAAATCCCCTATGAGCAAGAAAGAAAGAAAAGCAGTTTTAACAGGAAGAGACCTCTAAAAAGACAAAGGTCAGGAAGGGTTAGCAATCTACTGCAATTGGTTTAGGGCGATGAGTGAGGGAAAAGGAGACAAGGAGAAAAACTGTGGAGAAAAACTAACCACAAGAGAAAGTAAGCAAAAGTTAATGACATGCAGTAGTGGTATTTAAATAAATAAAAATAAAAAAAATTGAGTGACAAGAAAGAAATTTTCAGTGCAGACTCACAGCAGTCCAGGTGCTTTCTTTCCAAGCTCCTAAAGCTCTGCCTCCTATTCTACTTTTAAATAAGAACAATAAGTATGAGCACAGAATTCTCCATGCTGTTGCCTTCTTGTTAAGATTGGATGAATCCAGAAAGACATTTTTTTTTTTTGCACTGTGTTTTTGAGGACGAGTAGACAAACAGTTTTGGTCTGTATATACTTTACATAGCAAATTTGCACCTAAACACTTTGTGAATTCATGATTTTTTTCCCAATAGCCTTAAGCAAGCAGTCTGAGAATGAAATGCTCTGTTAGGATAATATGGTACAATGATATAAAGAGGTCTTTATGATGGACCTGATAAATTTATATGTGACATTACGAATTTAGTTTAGTTTAATTCTGGATTTAACAGGGAGCCAGTGAAGTGAATATTAGGGAAATATGGTCCCTCTCTCTGGTCCCTGTTAATACTTTCACAGCGGCATTTTGGATTATCTGAAGACGTCTCGCTAGGGCTATAATAAAGAAGGAATGCCTGAACTCTCTTTTTTAGCATCAATCCTAGACTAGATGGATTTCAAATCATAAATGATTCAAATACAAACTATATGTGTATTTTCTAATACTACTAGCTAATGGAGGAATGGTGCATCGAGAAAGTATTCCCAGTACTCACTTCTTCCAGTTTTGTCTTGTTATAGCCTTATTCCAAAATTTATACAATTCATTTTTCACCTCAAAAAAGCCCAAAATGTGGAACAAATGAAGTCCTGAAAATGCTGTTGGGATGCATTTGATTTATTGGTTCCAGTGCCAAACCCTGT